>NC_091800.1:62553257-62856287 GCF_041296235.1 Equus asinus
TGTAATTTATTTTGGAAAAAGTAAGGAAGAGGTAAGAAAGAATCCACAGCAGTTTGCAAATGTCTGAAGTTATTTCACATAAAAGACAAAATGGACCTGTTTTAGTCTCTTCCGGTGGGCAGAACTATGATAACTCACTAGAAGTTTCAGAAAGATCAACTTCCGGTAAACATGAAGGGAGACTTTACTAAAAAGTAGGAGCCTTTACAATATAATAGGTTGACAAGTGAAGTATTTCTAGCTCTTTAACAGAGACTAAGCAGAGAAAGAACAGTCACCAGTTTATGCCAAAGAAATTTTCCAAGATTGGTTGCAAATTTGGATTAAATCATTTCTAAGATCACCAAATAGCATAAAGATTTTATGGTTAGTTAATACCATTATCTAATGCCAAACAAGAAATTGGAATTATTGTAATTCACTAAAATTTTTTCATCAACTGACATATACTAAATCTAAAAATATTTTTATAATCTATTGAAAATAATTATCTAGCGTTGAAAAGACTTCGCAGCAGTGAAAATCAATTAGTAAATCCAACTGTAATTACATGGTTAGTGAAAATAAGGAATCTCACCTTGATAGTGTTCAAATTCAGTGTTGGTGAACTGCAGATCTTTGAGTCTCAGGTCAGTTCTCTCTCTTGCATTTCAGACAAGGGTCCCGAACTCAGTCAACATTTTCTCCCACAATGGTGCCCTGCCTAATGCATTTGCTAATTGGTTCTTTTCATCTATTTATTCTTGTAAGCTGGTGACATTCACACACTATATCACTACCCCTTGCTTTTGATTAAAAAATAACTGACAGTAATACTTATATATGCAGCTGTACTGAGGAGCTGCAGTAGCCTTTTGTCATCCTTCTTATCCGTCCTTCTGGAGATCATATTTCCAAGATATATTTTGCCCTGCCTATGCCACTCAGACTTAGAATCTGATGGAGACTTATTTCAAATTAACAATCTAATTTCAGAGGAATGATGATAGATTATGCATTTCATATTTCCAGGTCAGTGAATTTTCTTCATCAAAATGCATACATAAGGGCCAGCCTGGTGATGTAGTACTTAAGTTCATGCATTCCACTTTGGTGGCCTAGGGTCCACAAGTTCAGACCTACATGCCACTCATCAAGCCATGCTGCGGTGGTACCACACACACAAGAAAGGAAGATTGGCACCAATGTTAGTTCAGTGACAATCTTTCTCAAAAAAAAAGAGGAAAATTGGCAACAGATGTTAGCTCAGGACCAACCTTCCTCACACACAAAAAAGAAAAATGTATATGAAGTTTTGGTGGTGGTGTCAAGTATTGCGGGCATGTGGTAGATTATATTACTGTTGGCCAAATAGGTTGGCGCCTCGGCCTCAGTGAACCTGCAGGAAACATATCCCTATGCCAGTGGGCTCAAGCATTATCATGTGACTTGATTTCAACAGTGTGAGTAACAGTGGCCTTCAGCAGTTCCAAGCAGAATTTTAAGAGCCAACTCATAGTTCCTGTGTCCCTCTGCCACAAACTAGCAATGTTCTAACCAGAGATTACTCTATCAGCCTTGGACCCAAATTGAAGACATCATGCAACTGCTACCAAGCAGTTGTCAACCTCAGCTTGATATTGAGTGACAATCATTCTTTGTTGTTGTGAGCCTGAGATTCAGGGGTTATTTGTTACCACAGCATACCCTAATCTATCTTGATCGATGCAGGGATATCAAGCTCGAGACATTTTTACCCCAGAAGTATGGCAACAATTATAATCAAACTGTGTCTGGTACTGAAAACAACATGGAGAAGGAAAGTTGGCAGAAGGAGAATCTATTTGGAAAATCTAAAAGGGAAGTCCCAGGGAGAGTCCAAAGGAATTCAACTTCGGTTGCGTCAGAAGAAATTTGCAAGCAGCTTAATGTAAAATGTGTAATCACCTTGAGTGGAAAACAGGAACTTTATTTGCCAATTTACGTGGTTTAACCACAGAATACATTTTGAGTAAAAGAGAACATGTTGCTGTAGATAAAGATGTTAGGATGAGGTTTTTTGGCTTCAGGAACAGAGAGGAAGTGGCAGCTTTTAAGGACAGGAACAGGAAGAAATAACAGAATTTTGAAATGTGTTGTATGAACAGCCTGGATGTGGGAGAAAAAAAAAGAGTAAATTTTGTTAGTGATGCCAAGGTAAAGTGATTGAAAAATGAACATGTCACCAAATGGTGAGAGGAAAAAAAGGAGCATAGATAAGGAAAGACAGACGAACACAAGAAAGAGAGAGGATGGCAGATAACTTGCTTGAGCACAAGCACTTGGCGTAATGAGTTTGTTGCAGTAATTAACTTGTAGTCCACGGTCTTTCTTTTCTTCTTTGCATCCAGAAAATAAGGAAAGGCCACTACTTGATATCACCTTGAAAGTATTTATTTATTTAGTTGGGCAGTCAAATTACCATAGCACTTGAAAGAATTCCATGTGCATATAGAGAAATTAGTTTATGCATACATAGAAATATTAAAGAATATTAAATATTAAGAAATATTAAGAAAATAATTATTTCTAGGGAAAACATTTATAAAACATTAGTAGGAATGAGGAAGTGTTTTAAACTATTAATCTGAACTTATCTGCATGGTTCCTCACATGAATATAATAGTCTATGTTTTTATTTGAATATAGATGTTGTTTCAACATAGAGAATAATAGCAGAGGGGTAAAATAATAGCCAGGGAGGGGGAAGAAAAAGACTAGAATATCTTTTTATGACTATATGAAAACAATAACATGTCAATAATGAAGGATAGAGCTATAACTATCAGAAATTCCAAATCTTTTTAAGAGAAACATCATTTTTGGAAATTTCTAGAAATTTAGCAGTCCTAGATGAGGATAGGACTGCAATAACATGGAAGAAGAGCTGGAGACAGGGGTGGTCTCACATTTTCCACTCCTGCATCTTCCTCTTCACTATTTGGAAAATTGGAGATGATGGAGTGTGTATAAATTAATGAAGTTGCCTGGAGGAATGAGAAGCATCAATTTGGTCATCAATGCTGGGATTTGAGATGCTGAGGGAAACTGACAGCAGTAGCTATCCTATTTGGAGACATCTCATTTAACCACTTATTCACCCATTCAATAACTTTATTATCAAGTAAGGACTACATGTTATGCATCAGTCAAGATATTAGAGATCCAGAAACAAACAAAATTTCTTTCTCTAGCAGAGCTTACCATCCTGACCAGGAAGATAGTGATAAAAAATATGTAAAATATAGTTCATGCCAGATGCTATTAATAAAGAAAAAACAAAGTGAGATAGAAGTGTGTGGCATCGGGGCAAAATCTGAGACGTTTTATCAGCAGATGCTTCGTTTGAACCATCAGTGAAAGATGATCTGTGCGTCCTAAGCACTGGGGGGGAACAGAGGTGACTGATACAAGAATGAGTGAGCTGTACAACAAGGCTAGCTGATTGTTTCAGGGGGTTGGGGTAGTGCTTTTGGCAAGAGCAGGAGAGCTCAGGGCTCCTTTTTGCTCTTTTCCATAGAAGGCTGGAGAGTGGAGAATACTGGTCTTTGGAGACCCAACTCACTCTCAGAGTCTCAGAAGAAGCAATGTTGTTTGGCTTCCTCTCACTTGTTCAGTTCAAATTTCTGATAAATGTGAATGTGTTAGCGTTTTTTTTAAATGGAAATAAGTTTCGAGTCTATGTTCTCACCATGTTTGAGATGAAGGGAGCCACTGCATGGATTGTACACCTGGTAAACAAGTCTGCAATGAGAAAGTGGCTCTAGAAAAGGTGTAAGACTTCAGGACACATCTCCAATCATGCGCTAAAGATAATTCTCAGCAGCTTTGTTTGGGCTGCACTTCAGCACACATTCCAACAGTAGGAGAATGCTCCAGCGCGCTGTTAGGGTGCAGCTGCAGGCCCACAGAACCGTGTCCCTGTTCTCTTATCCGATCTGCAGATAGAAGTCAGGGAATTTCCCTGTGAAGCAACTGATGTGTAAACTAAATTGCAAAAGCATTTGGGCAAAGGTAGGTTTGTTGTTGTTTGCTTTTTAATTCTCAGTACTCCACTGTTTACATAAACTTACTTCAGGGCTTAAAAAAGAAAGTAATATTCCTTGATTCTCATGCTCTATTCTGGGCTATCCTCCAACAGATTTGTTTAAAAAGTTAATAAAGATATGTATTCCACATTTACATTTACACATAAATATTGAAAACTTTTTGGAATGGAAGAAAAAATAACAAACCATATTTATGAATACTTAAAGCATGGGAGTATGTCTACATTATTTTAGTGAACAGATTACTTTTATAACAGAGATTTATGGTAGAGGGTTTCTCATCATAGTTTGATTCTGATATTTAAAGGTTCTTGTGATTACTACAAAATTAATTCTAAGTCAAAATCTATTATGTCAAAAAGTAGAATCCAATTTTTGACAATGTGCAACGTTTAAATTTAAATTGGTTATGTTTTTGAAGGTAATAAAGTATGAAATCCAAAAATAAAATACAAAAGAATCATTAAAAGACAACTAAAGGAAGACATGCGTGCCATAGCATCTTCTGCAGCAGGGGTCCTTATTCTGCATTCCATGGAATGCAGTGGTCTATAAAGAGGATTTGGGGGGAAACAGATAAGAAAAAGAGTATATCCTTATTTTCACTAACCTTTAACGAAGTTGCTTTTCCCTTCATTTATGAATATAGACAACAAACGGACTTTGTTATAATAGCATTCACAGATATTTTCATTTCATATTGTACTGATTGCAGCTGCCTTTAAACATCAGTTTCATTAGCTATTGTTTGGAATTATAATATTTATTAGCCCCCTCATTAGATCTTTTTATTTAATCCATCAGTAAAGAAGTACATATTTCACTTAATCACAAATTTGTTTTCTAAAGTTTTGATTGCTGTATTTCGTTATAACCCACTTTGTAATCTACTATATTTTAATCCAATGTATTTTATGTATTTGTAATCCTTTGTAATCCAATGTATTTTGTGCATTTAATTTTGCATTCAGAGTAAGGGAACATAAGCTTCAAGAGATCCTAAGGTCTAAAACACTAAAAATGTTATCCATTGCCTTTTTCATAAATACTTAAGGAGGAGGTAGGAAACCATCAAAATGTGTCTTATGTTGGAAAGTTCCATTTTCTCTGGAAGCTATGGTGGTACAATGAAAAAGCAGTCTCTATCTTAACTTCTGTGACTCGTTTATCAGGGAGAATAAAAAATGACTAAGTTTCTGCCTAGTCTTCCTTGTGCTGTAACGAGTTCTTCCACACTGAAGTTTCATCATTACTCTCAAGTAGAGAAATTTTGGCTAGACACAATTCAACACTTACCAGTGCAGCATCAATATATATTCATTACCCAGTAAAATATTTGGTTTCTTCCCTATTCCCATACAACAATTTTTAAGTGAAATAACTTATTTTGAGACAATGGCTATTATACAAGAGATGTTAATGTTATAACATTTTTAGCTCATTTCTTCAGATTTTACGTAGTATGTTGTATAGCGAAAGGGAAACTCAGGATTTGTTTTCAGTCCCAATTTTGTGACTTATGAGGATAAATCTTTAGGAAAGTTTTCAATTTCCTTATATAAATTTTAACCTTCTTCCATACCTGCTTCATAGCACTGTGGATAAATAAGAATGTACAGTAGATTCTGTCTTGTCTTTGTCATAATTGTCTAGCCTGACAAACAGATACTCTCCATTCCCCCCTAATAAATTTACCCTTCATGTGACTTTGGCCCTCTGAATGCTAAGGAACAATAGACTACTTGCCAGAGAGCCTGTGCTCCTAAGTTCCCCCAAGTTTTTATTGTTTATCACCTGTGATTTTTCTAGTCTGTTATATCATTCGTATTTGTTGTTCAAACTATTTAATTCAGTTAAAGATTACATAAACCAATAGAATACGAATGTGAAAAGAAAGAGATTTGTGGTTTGTAAATTTGGAAACTCTCTAACACGATTATTAAAATATGTTATCAAATTAATTTTGTGTGAGAAAACATTAAAGTTGGGAAAAAAACTGTCAACACCAATCCAGGAGTTAATGCACTCAGACTTTTTCACAGGCATCTTCAGGTTCTAATACAAATTTAAAGAAATGAACCTGGAAATTTCATAGATTGCATTAGGGGTGCATTTTATTTAAGAAGAACTACGAGGAACTCCAATTCTCATACTGCTAGTTTAGCTCATCTATGGCTTCACACAATCATTAATGCAAGAATATTTTTAGTATATACTATGCACTAGGCTCTCTTTCAGGTGCTGGGTATAACGAGGTGAATAATAAAAATAATGTCCATATGGAACTATCTCTACACTACATTGTAGAGATAGAGATTCATAGACTAAGGTAAAATATCGTAGAATGTTATATAGTTTTATGTAATATAAGGAAAAAAGCTCACTAAGGGATGAAAATGAAGGGGAACCATTTTTAGTAAGTTGGTCAGGAAAGGTATCTTCGATGTACTCATCCTTGAGCCTAGACATGAATTATTTAATGAGGGGAGACTACTTTCGGCAGAGTATGGAGCAAGTGAAGCATCCTTATTTAGGTATATTTGAGGAAGAGCAGAGAGACCCTTGCTTCTGGAGTAAATTGGTTGTTGGGAAGTGTTGGGGAATGTTGAAGACCTGGCTAGGAGTGCCGCACGTCTGTGGAGCCGGGTGAGGGCTGTTGGTTTTATCTCAAGTTGATGGAAAGTCATTGGAGTGTTTTAAATATAGTAATGTTATGATTTTCTAACTCTAACCCAGAAAAAATAACAGAATACCAAAATACGATTAATATCAAAATACATGACTGGATGAATTAAAAGTGAATGAGTCTACATAAAGATATTTTTAATAAATTTATGATAATGTTTTAATTTAACATATATAAGGGGAGATTTATGCCTCTTTGTTTTAACTGATATTTGTTTATTCTACTCAATCAAAGAAACTGAGGATTTATGTTAGAATTACTCAGATATAGTCTATGAAAGTAAACTGTCATACTAATAATAAAAATAATGGATAACTCTTGTAAGATTTTACTACATATTAGGAATTTTGCTGTACACTTTACATGCATATTGTAACTTAATCTTCATAAGGATTTTACAAAAAACGTAATGTATTGGGTTCTAGGATCGGATTGCTAAGAATTGTTCGACTGCTCTGCCATTTACAACTTGGATAACTCTATAACTAAACTATTTATAGTTCATCTTTCATCTTCAGAACTCTCTAAAAGTTGGGGAAAATAATAGTGCAAAATTCTTGGGTAATTGTAAGGATTTAGTGGCTCAGTGCAGAGATCATCTGACACACAAACTATATTAGCTATTACTATGATCCCCTTCCTTTCAAAACTAAAGGCTGAGCTCCTCATTATTATTATCCCATTTAGGCAATCTTCACCTTGAATAGTTGATTTCTACTTTATAAATTCTCATAGCAGTTCATTTGGAACTTTTCAATCCATGGGTGTCAATAAAGGATGACTAATGAAAAATTTCCTCCCTACTTCCTAAAAGATTAAAATGACTGCAGAGCAGGAATGAATATTCTCAATACGTGTGTGTTCAGTAAGTCCATATTTTAATCCTATACAAAGAAATGCATATTGTGAGTAACAAAATCTTTATACTAACCCGTGGCCTCATGATCAAAGTGCGACTTCTGAAAACTGAGATCAGTGTACCAATTTAATGCAAAGCAACATGTGTTACGAAAATAGGCTTGAAAAAAATTGTGAATTACCTGAATGCTGAATTAGGAAAATGGGCTAATCAAGAATCGATATACTTAACAAAATTGCGAACATAAAATGAAAATAGCTGTTCTGATCCTAAAGAGAAATATTCCTCTGATTTTCAAACTGTTGAACAGATTTTCTGCAGTTTAAATAAAGACAGTTTAGAAGAAAAATATAGTTTAATCTTTCTAATTCAGTTCCAGCTGAACCCTGCCATTTACTCATTCATATGTATATATGAATATGAATATATATGAACACAAAGTCTACATGTATGTATATATAATTTATAGATATGAATATATTCATATAAGCATATAATTTATACTTATTTCATAATTATTTGTTGAATTCCTTTAAATTATATATAGTGGAATAAAAGTTGTATGAATCACTCATTTATTTTAAATAGAACCAATAGCATAATGGTGAAAATTTCTGGATTTCATTAATTTTCAATTTAAGTTAAGTAAAGTTTTGAATTTGAATTTGTCATATTTTTAAAAATGTATTTATTTACTTTAGGAATAATTTTTTGCAGTACAGTTCATGATAGACTTTTGTTTGCCTTGATGCATGTATAATTTTTTTCCACTCTAAATGATCAAAGATGTTTGTTTTTGAAAGTCTTGAAATCTTGTGTTTCTGTTTATTTTTAAAAGTTGCAAACAGAAGAAAAAAGAATATTGAGTCATGTTATCTGTTCTGGGCAAATCTTTGGAGTAATATATATAAATGGGATGTAACATTATTGAAAAGTATGCAAACCCTGAGGTAACATTCAAACATGGTGATTAATTTTATATGTGCTAAGGGCAAATTAGTCATACCAAAGGATTCTTCTGAAAATAAACATTTTCAAGACGGTGTGCTTTAGATTTCCATTTAAATTAATAAAAATACTAAACGCAAACAATTTTTTTCCAATTTTAAATAAAGGATATAATAGGTAGCTTTAGTAGCGAAAAAGTAGAGTTGAAAAATGCATTAAATGTATTCTTTTCCTCATATTCATATTCAAATATGTATACTATGCATTTGTAACCAAAGTGAAACTCATATGACGATCATTTCTTCATATAAATTAAAAACCAAGATAAGTATGTTATTTCTAACACAAAACTGATGTACAAAGAACACTCTTACTGTTACATTAATGATTTAGTGGGAATCCTGTGGAAGATTAATTTCTAGGGAGAATAAGGATATTTATTAACATCGTTTAATAGTCTTATGAAGGAAAGATGGAGCTAGTTGAGACCATTGGAAAAGGATGAGAGTTTGTAGTTTATCAATGCCTATGTAAGCATGTCTGAAAGTTTTAAAAAGTCAGTTATATAGTTTTTATGTCCTAGAACAGGAAGAGTACAATATTTATGCACGTTAAGTTATGCCTACCACATTAATACCTAATAGTTTAGCAGAGCAAACAAGCAGTTTTTATGATTCCAAGGAGCTTCTACTTTAAATTTAGAGAACAAAAACCAACTATCTCTACTAGTAATCTCAGCTAGTGTTCAATAGCAGTTGCTAGGAGAACTGTATACTTATTCACACACATATACACAGATACATGTGAAATAATGCATATGATTAAATTAATCTGTTAAAGAATATTTAGTTACTATTTAATTTTTTATTATAACAGTTTCTTCTTTCATAATTGCACTTTCACATTTTCTCACCCAGTATTTGTTTGAATTTTGTGAGACCTAAATAGACAACTAAATAGGAGTTAATCTGAATTTGTCAAGACCAGAAAGTCAATTGATCCATTATTTTTCTCTCTCTCTCTCATTCTCTCTCTTTCTCTCTGTTCTGTCATTTTGCTAAATCCATTTTCATTACAACTTACAGAGAACAGGTTTTCAAAGAATCCAGAAGTATTAATAGGTCACAAAATGATTGCATTCAGCACTATGGCCCTCATGCTTTATGCTGTGTGTAGGCAATCGGTGATGCTAATATTCAGAAGAAGCAGAAGAAGCATGCAACACAGTTACTGAAAGTATATTAAAGCCCAACACCCATTCTTGAGCAGATGAAATTTGGTAAGCACCATGAGAAATAATGTTGTCTACAGATAAATAAGGCACAATCCTTTCCGTTAAGGAATCCAAATCTAATACTGAGAATTTAATCATGATTTGTTAAATTTTAAGGTAGCGCAAGAGACTTTGGATGACTAAGAAACAAAATTTCACCATATTAAAGCCATTGATATCAGAGAGCTGTTACATCAACTATCATTACTTTTATTTCTACAATGAGGACAAAGCCATAAACTAAGAGAGAAGGAAGGAATCTCCACGCTGGATGACCTCTCTGATGTTTCCACCAACTCTGAGCTGCACACCCAAAACGTCTTGGTACAAGAAACCAACCCCTGACTTACAGAGACTCATTTAAGTCATTTTTTTCATGTTTTTCTTTTACATGAAGCAAAATGCAATCCTAACTGATATGCTCTCATGAATAGGTAGATAAATTAATAGATATTGATATAGATATCCATCCTGAAACATAAAAAATACTTAAAAAAATATTCTGTTATAGTGAGTCGATCAATACAATAGAATTATATGTCTTAGCTATGACTTATCCAGTGTTATTGTGTAGAAAAGTAAGTGATGTATAAAGATTTCATTTATTTTTTTGATTAATTTTATCTTGTAACAAGTTATTTGGATAAAACTCATTTTTGCATATTTATTCCCTTTATACGCTGATTTTTTAAGCCGTTTCATACCAATACATCAATGACTATCATTTAGAAAATGACAATATTTTGGGCTGTTTAACAAATTAGTAGCTTTGTGTGTGTACGTGTAGTTACAACTTGATACACTCCAGGGCATCAAACCTTGTGTGGTTGCTAAACTATACTGTAAAGATTAATAAATTATGCTTCTGCACAAATTTAAATCAATTTTTAATAATTGATAAATTGTGGCTAAACATTTGAGTTAAATATATTGATTATTTTAGCTCCTACATTTGGCTAATAGTCTATTAGTGACTTATGATTTGCTAATTAAGTTACATTGTCTGTATTCCAAAAGATAACACAGTGTGACTATAATAAGAAAGTAGAAAATTTTTATATCCATACTATAATTAATAGAATAAATAAAAATGCATATAATAAAGACAAGAACCATATTCTGTTTTGGTAGAATTTCCAATCATAAGCTATTTTCACTTGCATACACCTTAATCTCGTAACTCATTTATCATCTGGAGAAATCCTACCAAAATTATTTTAAGTTTCTACTGTGGACATTCAACAGATGTTTATGTAGCCCTTGATAATGAATGCAAATTTACATTTGGCAAATATTCAGCATTTTTCCTGAATTAGATAAGAAAGGAAATAGTAGCAAAGTATAATGGTTTCTTCAATTTGATGAAAGATTAAAAAAATAATCTCCTTATAAGATGTAATTTACTATGCAACATCACATGTATATATGTCAGCATACATTTTATATGATTATATTGGAATTTACAAATCCTAACAATAATATTACAAAATTGCATTGCTACTAAAGAAATGTACTTACAAACATTATTTTGCAATTAGGAGATCATGAAATGTTTCAGATATATTCAATATTACCTTATGAAAATCCAGTAAACAATTTGACAAAAAATATATTCGGATACTTCTGTTGTATCAATCACTTAAATTAAATAAAGTGCATTATTTCAGCCAGTATCTAGTTAGCAAGTCATCAAATCAATTTGATATAAGAAATATATATAAGAAATATATAAATGTTAAGATAAGTATATTAAGTATATTATATTATATATTAAGCATAATATATTAAGTATATTAATATAAGTATAACATTAAGATAAGTAACTAAGATATAAATATATATAAGAAAAATCACATCGAAAAAGCATACTTTCTTTGGAAGAGTATAAAAGATGACAAAACATTTAGCACTCAATCATTCAATTTGAGACACTAGAGATGAAACAAAAGCCTGTGCTTTAACAGTCATGTCAATTCATTATTCCCACTTCAGTAGTTGCTCAATTCTCCAATTCCCTCCTCAGCTGTGGCCAAGGAGAATCTTGGAAAAGAAGTGCCTCCTAGAGAGTGGAGCCAAGGACTGGATAACATTGAACTGGAAACCTGCTTCCAAACATGAAAAAAGAAGCCTAAACTAGTATTATCTAAACACAGGCTAAAAGGGAACTAGAAACATTTGCCCAGTAGTATTTGAGTTGTTCTAAACCACTGAGTTCTAATGAGGCTCAATTTCTTCCCATTTTCAAATGTTTCGGTTCCATCATTTATTTCATCCCTATTTTTGTCACCATTATGTTTAAAGTGTTTTTTAGTTCATAGGTCTCCGGACTAAGAAAAGCCAAATTCACACTTAAGATGATCAACAGATCCCAGAATTCCAGCCTACTACTATAAATAAATTTCAGCATATCATGGGGAAGATATATGTATATTTTGCACATAGGAGGAAAGTGAATATTTGTGACCAAAACGTTAGGCTGTAATACAGTAAATTACTCTTCAGCAAATATTCACTCCCCTCCCTCTACTACTGGAAGAAGCTGTTTTCCTGAAAGTATTATTTTCCACTTAACCACGTAATTTGATTTGTCCAATGAACTATATGTAGAAGATTTCTACAAGCAGCAATCTTAGTGAAGTTCATAGTTTGGCTTGCTGTCTTTTTCTCTACTGGCCAGCCATAAAAATAGCATGTTCCATTATAGCTTTAACCCTTTAAACATGAAGTCACTTGAAAAAGACTTGAATCCATATCCCAGAGTCAGGTAACTAGAGCCAAATCCTGCCAAGTTCAGCCAAGCCCAGCTAGATCACAGCCTGAAGCAGAGCTTCGCCAGGGGAATCGCACACTGTGAGCAAGAAAAATAAATGCTTTCAATATAAACTACTGGGATTTGAGGTGGTTTGTTACACAGGGTTATTATGTTGACAGCTGATGTAACCTAAGAAGGAATTTTTTTTCCTCCATGAAGTATAATATATTTAATGGGTAAACTAGGGTAATGCCTGAGAACTACTGGGTCAAACTCTTTATGAAGTGTTTATTTTGTTATGTTGTATTTGAAGATTCCTAATCTTCAGTTAGGAATAAACAGACTCATTTTTGTGGGCATAACATTTCCTTTAAAGAATATACTGTGATGGAAAATGTATTATTATCATTTTAATGGATTAATTTACTTGTCATTCAAAATAATATTTTGTTGATTTCATCTAAAGAAGTTATAACATCATTATAATTATATGAAAATTGATAGCTGAAGTTTGTGGAACACAGTAAAGTTACATTAGAATATGTACTTACCTTGGCTTCTTTATGATACAAAAGTATGGATCCTACAATTTAACAGAGCATTGTGACAGATGGAGACTATGATACAATTATTTTTAGAATTGGCTTACAGTGTTCATTTTTGGAAATATTAAATACTGTTCAGGATTCCATCTGCAAAAGTTTTTTTTATCTAAATGGAAATTATTTGTTTCATCTCTTGGGGAAATAAGTCCTAATACACTTCATGCAAAATAGTCTATCAATGCAGTATTCTCATTTGTATCCTATCTAAAGTTTGCATTGGCTACATTTAGATCACATATATAAAATATATTAGAATGGTATCTCAAATAAGTTAGTTCTCTTCTTAAAGCATAAGTTGAAATAAGGTTTATCAGGTGATATCACTGATTGAGACTTCCTGCTTCAATGAGGATTGACTGAAGAATTGAGCAGAAATACATTTTTCAGTGTGGTGGATTATCTGTGCATTGAATGTAATTGCATCAGCACAAATGGTAGCTTGCAAGGCTTTAGCATCTACCCCATCCCTCCCAGCTACCATGATTTTTTGATATGCAACACTGATGCTTTCTCTTTTCTTATATATAGTGTGAAGAGAAGTGCTTTCTAAAACATTGCTATTTTTGCTGATCTGCAACATATATTCCAAGTAAAAACAGTGTGCCTATGCTGAAAACTAAACTTTAAATATGTGTTCTTC
The DNA here is from genome assembly GCF_041296235.1 of Equus asinus. Classification (NCBI taxonomy): domain Eukaryota; kingdom Metazoa; phylum Chordata; class Mammalia; order Perissodactyla; family Equidae; genus Equus; species Equus asinus. Next base: position 62,567,088 of record NC_091800.1, read on the forward strand.
CCTTTATATCCAGATCTTCGACCCTAAGTCTCTCTGACAGAGAGATTCTATAGCCTCTAATTAGTGCAAAGTTGGAAGGTTCTAAGATTCAAAGGAAAAGAAAGCAGTGGCTGACATTACACTCCAGTATAGTTGAAGTTAAACTGCATATAGGAAGAATTAAATAACATGTTTTTCAGTTAGATTTTGGAAAGCTTAACGATCTGTGCTAAATAGTGTTGCTTTATTGGCATGAGGAAAATATTTAAGTCTTTTGCAGGGGAACAAAATCATTGGAATTGTACATTGGGAAAATATATCTTGTGGCTAAGTTAATGATACATCTGTGGATAAAAACCAGATGCAAAAAGACCAGGTAGGAATTGATCACTATACAAGAGGAAATGAGAAAACCTTAGTGAAATTGTCAGTGCAAAAGAAGAGTACTGTAAATGATGTTGTTTGACTGATTCAATAGAACTTATCACCAGGAGTTAGAGGAGAGGAAGAATTTTGGATGAAATTTAAATTCTCAGGTGTCTTAATTCACAGAGGCAAGAAAAGAGATTGGGATGTGGATGAAAAAGAATGTTGTTGAACAATTACTTTATTTATATATTTCTCAAACATCTATAATACAAAAAAAAGGCTGTCAAAAATTACACAGCCTTTGATGAGAAACCTGAAGCTCTCTACCAGAATAGTGAGGCAAAGACTAAATTACAACTTAAAAGAGAAAGGGAAAGAAAGCATCAAATTAATGATAAACACTTCAACTTAACCACAAACTCACAAAATTGAAAACAGAACAGTTTGTAACAGCAATTACTCAGAAGCAGAGAGGAAAGGGAAGGAACCTGCTTAGGTTAATGGAGATAAGATGCTATGAGGAAATGGTCTATCTTGTCTCCAACATCTTTCATACAACCCTCACAGTAACAACTAAACAAAAAATCAGAGCAGAACCACAAATCACAAAAAGAGAGAAAACTGAGAAATCCACACCCCACCAGAAAACCACCAAAATGAAAAGGCAGTCAGAAATACAATGGAAGAGAAACAATGGAAACAGAACAACCAGAAAACAAGAGATAAAATGGCAGCATTAAGCCCTCATCTATCAATAGTCACTCTAAATGTAAATGGTCTGAATTCCCCAATCAAAAGACACAGAGTAGCTGGATGGATGAAGAAACAAGACCTAACAATATGCTGCCTCCAGGAAAGGCATCTTAGCTCCAAAGACAAACATAGGCTTACAGTGAAGGGATGGAATACGATACTCCAAGCTAATGGCCAACAAAAGAAAGAAGGTGTTGCCATACTTTTATCAGATAAAGTGGACTTCAACTTAAAAAAGACAATGAGAGGCAAAGAGGGGCAGTATACAACGATTAAAGGGACACTCCACCAAGAGGACATAACACTTATTAATATATATGCACCTAACACAGGGACACCAAAGTACATAAAGCAATTATTAACAGACCTAAAGGGAGAAATTAACAGCAACACAATAACAGTAGGGGACCTCAATGCCCCATTCACATCAATGGACAGATAATCCAGACAAAAAGTCAAGAAGCAAATAGTAGATTTAAATGAAATACTTGATCAGGTAGACTTAATGGATAGATATAGAACACTCCATCTGAAAAGAGCAGAATATACATTCTTCTCAAGTGTACATGAATCATTCTCAAAGATAGACTATATATTGAGAAACAAGGCAAGCCTCAACAAATTTAAGAAAACTAAAATCATCCCACCCACCTTTTCTGACCACGATGCTATGAAGCTAGAAATCAACCACAAGAAAAAAACTGGGCAAGTCAGAAATATGTTGAGACTAAACAACATGTTATTGAACAACCATTGGATCATTGGATAAATCAAAGGGGAAATTAAAAAATACGTGGAGACAAACAAAAATGAAAATACAACATACCAACTCTTATGGGATACAGCAAAAGTGGTCATAAGAGGGAAATTCATAGCAATACAGGCCCATCTCAACAAGCAAGAAAAATCTCAAATAAGCAATCTTAAAATGCACCTAAGAGAGCTAGAAAAAGAAGAACAAATACCAAAGTAAGCAGAAGGAGAGAAATAATAAAAATCAGAGAAGAGATAAATAGAGAATAAAAAAACAGTAAAAAGGATTAATGAAACTAAGAGCTGGTTCTTTCAGAAGATAAACAAAATTGACAAGCCCTTAGCCAGACTCACCAAGAAAAAAAGAGAGAAGGCTAAAATAAATAAAATTGTAAATGAAAGAGGAGACATTACAACAGATACTGCAGAGATAAAAGGATTATAAGAGAACACTATGAAAAACGGTATGCCCACAAATTCAATAACCTAGAAGAAATGGATGAATTCCTAGACTCATACAACCTCCCAAAAGTGAATCAAGAAGAAATAGATATTCTGAAGTGATCAATCACAAGTACAAAGATTGAAACAGTAATCAAAAACCTCCCGAAAAACATAAGTCCAGGACCAGATGTCTTCTTTGGAGAATTCTACCAAACATTCAAAGAGGATTTAGTATCTATCCTTCTCAAACTATTCTGAGAGTCGGCCTGATGATGCAGTGGTTGAGTTCACATGTTCTGCTTCTCGGGGGCCTGGGGTTGACCGGTTCAGATCCTGGGTGTGGACATGCACTGCTTGGCAAAAGCCATGCTGTGGGAGGCGTCCTACATATAGAGTAGAGGAAGATGGGCATGGATGTTAGCTCAGGGCCAGTCTTCCTCAGCAAAAAGAGGAGGATTGGCAGTAGTTAGCTCAGGGCTAATCTTCCTCAAAAAAAAAAAATACTATTCTTAAAAACTGAAGAAGATGGAATGCTTCCTATCACATTCTATGAGGCCAACATTACCCTAAACCAAAACCAGACAAGGACATCACAAAGAAGGAAAACTACAGACCAACATCACTGATGAACTTAGATGCAAAAATCTTCAATAAAATATTAGCAAACTGAATATAGCAATATATTAAAAGGACTTTACATCACCATCAAGTGGGATTTATTCCAGGGACAAAGGGATGGTTCAACATCTACAAATCAATCAATGTGACACACCACATTAACAAATTGAGGAATAAGAATCACATGATCATCTCAATAGATGAAGAGAAAGCATTTGACAAGATCGAACATCCATTTATGATTAAAAAACTCTCAATAAAATAGGTATAGAAGGAAAGTACTTCAACATGATAAAGGTCATATATGACAAACCCTCATCCAACATCATACTTAATGGTGAAAAACTGAAAGCCATCCCCCTAAGAACAGGAATGAGACAAGGATGCCCACTCTCACCATTCCTATTCAACATAGTGCTGGAGGTGTTGGTCAGAGCAATTAGGCAAGAAAAAGAATAAAAGGAATCTAATTTGGAAAGGAAGAAGTGAAACTTTTGCTATTTGCAGATGACATGATTCTATATATAGAAAACCCTAAAGAATACACCAGAAAACTATTAGATATAATCAACAACTACAGCAAACTTTCACGGTACAAAATCAATTTTTTAAAAAAATCAGTTGCATTCCTATACACTAACAATGAACTAGCAGAAAGAGAATTTAAGAATGCAATCCCATTTACAATCACAACAAAAAGAATAAGATACTTTGGAATAAACTTAACCAAAGAGGTGAAAGACTTGTACACTGAAAACTACAAGACATCATTGAAAGAAATTGAAGAAGACATAAAGAAATGAAAAGATATTCCATGTTCATTGGTCAGAAGACTAAATATAGTTAAAATGTCCATACTATCCAAAGCAATCTACAGATTCAATGTAATCCCAATCAGAATCCCAATGATATTCTTCACAGAAATAGAACAAAGAATCCAAAAATTTACACAGAACAACAAAATACCCCAAATAGACAAAGCAGTCCTGAGGATAAAGAACAAAGCTGGTGGCATCACAATCCCTGACTTCAAAACATACTACAAAGCTAAAGTAATCAAAACAGCATGGTACTGGCACCAAAACAGACGAACAGATCAATGGATCAGAATTGAAAGCCCATGAATAAAACCACACATCTATGAACAGTTAGTCTTTGACAAAGGAGCCAAGAACATACAATGGAGAAAGGAAAGTCTCTTAAATAAATGGTGTTGGGAAAACTGGACAGCCACATGTAAAAGAAAGTAGACTATTATCTTGTACCATACACAAAAATTAACTCAAAATTCATTAAAGAATTGAATGTAAAACCTGAAACCATAAAACTCCTACAAGAAAATATAAGCAGTATACTCTTTGACATTGGTCTTAGCAACATCTTTTCGAATCCCATGTCTACTCGGGCAAGGGAAACAAAAGAAGTTTTCAAATGGGATTACATCAGACTATAAAGCTTCGGCAAAGCAAAGGAAATCATGAACAAAATGGAAAGACAACCCACCAACTGGGAGAAAATATTCACAAATCATTTATCAGACAAGTGGTTGATCTCCAAATTATATTTAAAAACTCATAAAACTCAACAAAAAAAAAACCCACAAACAACCCAATCAAAAAGTGGGGAGAGGAAATGAACAGACATTTTTCAAAGGATGATAAACAGATGGCCAACAGACAATGAAAAGATGCTCAACATCACTAATTATTAGGGAAATGCAAATCAAAACTGCAATGAGATATCACCTTACACCAGTCAGAGTGGCTATAATTACCAAGACAAAAAACAACAAATGTTGGAGAGGATGTGGAGAAAACAGAATTCTCATACACTGCTGGTAGGAATGCAAACTGGTGCAGCCACTATGGAGAACAGTATGGAGATTTCTCAAAAATTAAAAACAGAAATACCATATGATCCAGCTATCCCATTACTGGGTATTTATACAAAGAACTTGAAATCAATGATCCAAAGAGATTTATGCACCCCTATGTTCATTGCAGCACAATTCACAATAGCCACGATGTGGAAACAACACAAGTGCCCTCCTACAGATGAATGGATAAAGAAGATGTGGTGTGTATATATATATATATATATATATATATATATATATATATATATATACACAATGGAATACTACTCAGCCATAAAAAAAGAAAAAAATGTCCCATTTGCAACAACATGGATGGACCTGGAGGGTGTGATGTTAAGTGAAATAAGCCAGACAGAGAAAGACAAATACTGCATGATTTCATCCACATGTGGAAGATAACAAATACATGGACAAAGAGAACAGGTTCGTGGTTACCAGAGGGGAAAGGGGTTGGGGGCTGGGCAAAAGGGACAAAGGGGCACATATGTATGGTGATGGATAAAAATTAGACTACCTGGCACGCGCATGATGAAGTGTATTCAGGAGTTGATAAACAATAACGTACACCTGAAATTAAACAATGTTATAAACCATTATAGTCCCAATAAAATTTCTTAAAAAAATTAAAAAGTTTCCCTAGGTGATTCTAATATGTAGTCACAGTTGAGAATCGCTGATCTAATATAATCTCCTCTCTTGAAGCACATCCATTAGGTCATTTGATTCTTAGAACAAATCTGAGGTTCAAAGAGCAGGAAACATTACTGTCCCTGCTTCATAGATGACAGAATTGAGGCTCATGGAATGTAAGTCATGTTCCCGAAGTCTCCAGTTCAGTAAAAGGGAGCTGACACTCATACACGGGTCTCTTCAGTCAAGTCCACTGACCACACATTTGTGACAACATGGATGGACCTTGAGGGTATTATGCTAAGCAAAATAAGTCAGAGGGAGAAAGTCAAATCCCATATGACCTCACTCATAAGTAGAAGATAAAAACAACAACAAATAATAATATAGAGACAGATATTGGATTGGTGGTTTCCAGAAGGGAAGGGGGGAGGGAGGAGGGCAAAAGGGGTGATGAGGCACATGTGTGTGGTGATGGGTTGTGATTAGTCTGGGTAGTGAACATCTGTGATCTACAAAGGAGTTGAAATATAATGACGTACACCTGAAATTTATATAATGTTGTAAACCAATGTTACTGCAATAAAATTGAAAAGTCCACTGACAAAAAAAAAAAGATTATACAGCCTTTAAAAAGCATTTCATTGATATTTTAATGCATCCAAAACCATTCAATTTACCTCAATATTCTGTAAATGTGAGTTTAAGCCCTATTGTAATTTATTGCAATCCACAATGAGATGAAATACTCATACACTGATTAACTTAAATAGTATTGCAAATAATGTAAATTACATGTGTAAATAATATATATAAATATATGTCAATTATATAGAATAATACAACTTCTGATTTTACATTCTAACTATACCTCTTCTCCAAATTAAATAGTTAAATTAAAAAATTTTTTCTTAAAAATTATGTTTTAAATAGCATCTGATATGTTAACATTATGTTTCAATTTGATTAACTTTTATACTGCTGAACTAATTCCATTTCAAGGACCAACATGTTTATGTGGAAGAAAGGAAGGATTAAGAGGTGTAATAATTTCTTCTTCCATTTGTAGCTATGTGAAGGCTTATCTCACTACTAGGTGAAGAAGTGCACTAAACAATAAACCACGTTGATTTTTGTTTTATGTATTGTGTTTTGTTGCTGTTGCTTGTGTTGGGTTTGGTTCTGTTTGATTTTTGCAAGATGAATCTTCTTTCTCTACTAGGTATAAAAAACAGATGGAAATAATCTGCTCACTGTTTCAAATTATCCTAATATTCATCTGATCCTTGTTAAAAAGCTGGGGGAAAAAACTAATGAAACCCTGTATAGGGTGTATAGCTGAATTTAAAAGGAAGGAGGATGTTCAAGGGGAGATAGAGCTATAGATACAAATATTTTTCAGTGATGCGTTGATCTTTTAATCAAAGATCTACTTCTCTCCTTCTCACCATCAAAGCGTACATTTGATCCAGGTCCCTAGAGTTGATCAGGCTTCTTTAAAATGAACACATTATAATATAATCACTAATGACTGGTTTATGAATCTAAATGTCAATGTATTTTACTTTTATTAATCAGAAAAATACTACTTGTTAATGAGATCACACACCTTCAATTACAAAGTCATGAACATCCAACCAAAAAAAATTAATTTGATGACCTTTGGGAGTATGGTGACTATGACACTACATAAAGGGACCTCTCGGATAATGAAAATTTTCTCTTTCTTGATCTATGTGGTTCCACAGGTGTAGCCACCTTGAAAAAATTCGTGGATATGTTGACTTGTAATTTGGACACTTTTGTGTTTTTATGTTATACTTCAACAAAAACTTTCCTTAAAAATCAGTTTGATAATGTCAAGGTTTTGGGAAAGCTTGATGAACATACTCATAATGGCAGTTATGGCCTGTAAGGTACTTCTCTAGGAACATTGCATAACTTAACTTGTTTCAAACTCATATCAATCCTATGAATAAGTTCCAATTATTACCCAGTTTTATGGATGAGGAAACTGATGTACAGACAGCTTATATAACTTGCCAGAGATCATAGGCCAAGTGACTGAGGTTTGGAACTCAGACTTTGTAGCTCTGATTTAACTACAAACTCATTGACAGAGTGCTATGCTCCTTCTCATATAGTGGTAGCCTATTCTTGCTTAGTGAATAAATATCCATGTCTTTCAGTTATAGCAGGTCCATTATAGTAAGTCTGTTACTATTATAATACTTAAGTCAAAAATACTACTGTGTAGCAATATCATATAATATTTGCTTCATATGTACTGACTCTAAGCAGATTCTCTATCTTTTGATACATTCATTTTTGAGATGAATTATAATTCCGTTATTTTAGGTTCTAGATTTTAACATTTCAGTAATCCATTTCTGTGACCATACCCTCTTTCTGATGATTGAATTCTAGAAATAGCTTATTCTTTGTAGATGCCTAAACTGTTAATATTTCTTATGTTCTAGAAGAGAAAAGTAAATAATCCAACAACTCTTGTCTTCAACTTACATTCTTCCATTTCAAAAACAACAAAAAAATCATGCAACAACCTTCCATCCTTGCTGGTATTTCACAACACACACTTCAGTTAATTATAACTCTCAACAATCTCTTTTTCATGTACAAACATATCTTCTTTAACTTTTCTCTTCCTGATATTTCTCTCTCTCTGGTATTTTGCATTTGGACCATTTCCCTTTCTCTCCTTCTCTCTATTTTTTTTAAATTCTAGTATTAATAGTATTGAGTTTTTCTTCAATTCTTTTCCATTGACCAAAGATCAGTGGGTCAGATATCAACCATCAAGTATCAGTAACATGAAAACTGTCTTGGTCACTGTTAAAATGGATTAATGATCACTACCCTTGTCAGAGAATAATCCCTACACTTTTGTTGTTATCTTGCCTACTTAAGGACTTGATTCTGAAAAATTCCATCTTCCTCTCATTATCGAATCTTCTTTCCTAACTCCACCATTTCCATCAGTATTTAAAAGTGGTTTAGGGGCCGGCCCAACAGCCAAGCGGTTAAGTTGGCATGCTCTGCTTTGGCAGTCCAGGGTTTCACTAGTTCAGATCGTGGGCATGGACATGGCACTGCTCGTCAGGCCACGCTGAGGTGGCATCCCACATGCCACAACTAAAGGACACACAACTGAAATGTAAAGCTGCGTACTGGAGGGATTTGGGGAGAGAAAGCAGAAAAAAAAAGAAAATTGGGAATAGTTGTTAGCTCAGGTGCCAATCTTTAAAAAAAAAAGTGATTTAGTATTTTCTAACTTAAGAAAACCTTTTCTTTTCCAAATATCTTTTATTTGCCACTCGAGATCCATTCTGTAACCTTCTCCACCTGCTCTCTACCTTAAGAGCCTGACAAGTATGCCGTAAATCGGTGGATGCTCTTGCCCTTTGATTTCCAAAGAGGAGCACAAGCAGGAAACGGAAGAAAGGAACAAATGTAAATTTGAGATATGTATTTCCTTGGTTTCCCTCTTGAAGAGTTATCCTCTCTGATGGTCTCTATTCCCTCAAATCCTACTGGAATTATCTTAATTTGAGATTGTCATCTGTTCTCTGATTGGTCATTGACTGATGTGGTAACAGGTACTTGGAAAGTTTTTAGAAAATAGACTTACAAAGTGGGAATCTGGGATCAGGTTGCTTACGTATTAAGGATCTCTGGGATAACTTCTTTACAAGGAAAAATGGGAAATGGGTAATCCATGGTATTTTGTGGCAGCACAGTTGGTCAAATTATCACCATTTTGGCATAGAAAGTAGCAAAAATGGAAGGGAAGACACTAGGAGAGCAAATGTCCATGGCACTTAATAGTTAAGGCAACAGTGGTGATCACTTCAAATTACCTTCATGTAAATGAAGGTGTTTGCAGATCAGTGAAATCTTGGATCTATAAGTCTGTTCCTTGAATCTATGGAAAAACAGTCCTGGATTACCTGCTATGAGGGTTTGCTTTACATGACCTTCTCAACTACAAATTACTGTGTCACTCAGCGTCTCAGCAGCAACGAGATAGCATACTATAGTCTCTTTAAACCTTCTGGGTAGGGGGCCGGCCCTGTGGCACAGTGGTTAAGTGAGCCCGTTCCACTTCAGCAGCCTGGGGTTCTCTGGTTTGGGTCCCAGGTGTGGAAATGGCACCGTTTGTCAAGCCATGCTGTTGTAGGCATCCCACATATAAAGTAGAGGAAGATGGGCATGGATCATAGCTCAGGGCCAGTCTTCCTCAGCAAAAAGAGAAGGATTGGCAGCAGGTGTTAGCTCAGGGCTAATCTTCCTCAAAAAAGAAAAAAAACCTTCTGGAATTATGAAGCTCCTGGAAATATATCAATGTGCATAGGAAATCACTTAGCTTCTATTGATATCCTTAGAAATTATACATTAAAATAATAAGTAGAATTAAAAGTTTTGAATAAGATATGTCCACACCCAAGTAGGAAAGAGTAGGTAAAGCCATGCCATTGATCCCATTGTACCAAAACAAAAAACACATAAATTGTATACACATATTTCTGAGGCATGGGACAACTGTAGAAGCCAAGAAGACTAGATTAATAATGCTCCAGAGAGTGATGGGCCCTTCCTAGCTGAGCTGAATCTCCATATACACATAAACCAACCTCAAAAAATATAAATTCATCAACAATTTTTTTGTTTATCTCTCCCTTAGCCTCTTCCCATAATATGAAATATCAGTCATACACCTTTCTATTTCAATATGCCTCTCCAAAGGATGAGAGCTCTTATTGAAAACGCAACTGCAATTCCTCTAACAGACTAAAAAAAAAGCCTTTCTTTAAATATCATCAAATACTCAGTCAATGTTAAAAATTTCAATTGTCTCAAAAGATTTAGTTTGCTTGTTTAATTGACTTTGAATGAAATAAGGTTTAAAAATTGCACTTGAATAATATGTCTCATTGCATCTTGGTTGATGTGTTTCTTGCTCCCTCTCTCCTTTTTTTTTTTAATATAAAACTCATTCTATCCCATCTTGACTTTAAAATTCCCCAAAGTCTCTCGTTGCACTTGGAATATAATTCAAATTTCTACTCACGGCGTTCAGGAAACCAGTCTTTTGATTTCAACTTGCACTCTCCAGCACCTTGTTAAAGCTTGCTGGGCCAGACTGCTTTCTTTTCTTTCCTTCCTCCCTTCTTTCCTCTATCCCTCCCTCCTTCCCCGTTTCTTTCTTTCTTTTTCTTTCCTGTTTTTAACTAAAACAACACAACTTTATTCTTTGAGAGTTCTGGAAGTCAGAAATCCAAAATTAGTTTCACTAGGCTAAAATCAAGCTGTTGGCAGGGTTGTTTCCTTGCACAGGCTGTGAGAGGATAATCCATTTCTTTAGATTTTTCAGCTTCTTTTGGCTGCCTGTATTCCTTGGCCTGTGGCCCCTTCCTGCTTCTTCAAAGTCTATCACTCTAGTCTCTGCTTCCATCATCACATTGCCCTCTCATCATCTGTTGTCAAATCTCCTTTTGCCTCCTTCTTATAAGGACACTTGTAATTACATTTAGGGCTTTCTTTCTCTTGAATATGTCATAGTTTGTCCTGAGCTTCATTATCTGTTCTATCTAGAATGCTCTCCCTGCAGGATAAATAAGGCATATATTTGGCTCTTTCTCATTACTCAAGTCTCAGTCTAAATATCACTTTACTAGAGAATTTATTTCCTACTTTCGTTTTCATCACATTATCACTTTAATTGTCCTTTTACCTATTATCACTTCCTGGAATTTTTAACCTACATATATTAGTTAGCAGTTTAATTAATTAATTAATTAACCTACATTAATCAATTAGTTTTCTTCTGTTTCCCCCAATGAAAAGATAAAAACAGAAAGGCTAGAAACCTTCTTTGCCTAGTTCCCCACTGTTTTGACAGCTTCTGGATCAGTGCCTGGCACACACTAAGCTCTCAATAAATGCTGGTTGAATTAACTAATTAATGCATGAAAAAATCCTGTTTCATCTCTTCTGAGAACCTAAACACTGTTCACAATATGGCTTCTAAGGGCCAAGGAATTGTGTCTCCCAATGTAACAATTTATGAAAAGCACTGGGAGATTCATATATTTACATCTTTGAGATATACAGTATACATTTATTATTTAAATAGTATAATATTTATAACATATTACAAACATTTTATATACTGTACATTTTTTAGTTAAATTTCTATTTTTAGAATCAACAACCTACAAACTAGGTCAAAAATATTAGGCCAACAAGATGCTTTTTGGCTCAAAATCAAATGGTATAGAATAAAACAATGAACTGAGGCAATTTCAACTTCTTTATAAATCCATCCTTAACAATAAATGTTACTTTAAATATCTTCTATATTTGATATTACAATTAGAATGTTTAGAATATATTAAAATTACTTTCAAAAAGGTTCTTTAAGAAATACTTTACAAATTACATTCATCTATAAAATGACTGCACTAGATAATCTAACTGTCAGCTTCAAATTATCTATCAAGAAATAAATTTCTATTGAGTGAGAAATAAAAGACTTATTAAAAAGTTTCCAAGTCATTTGTTAAGGATTCATTATTTAGAATAACACTTTTAAGAAGAAAGGGAAAAATGTCCTGTCTGTTCTTTACATTCCAGTACATACTAAATATTTCAGAGAGGAAATGACTTCAGAAATTTCATTTATGATAAACCGTGAGTGATCAAAAACTCACTGATAGTTATGTGACTTTTAAAATCTATAATGTTTTTAATTGTACATGTCTGGAACCACATCATTGTTAATTTAAAATAACATCTTGAGAGTATAATATAGAATAGTGAGTATAGAATAGAATTCTATAGATATAGAATAGTTAAGGCCTAAATTCAGACTATGACTTTTACTAGTGTGTGAACTTGGGCAAGATCTTTCATAGCCCTTCTGCACTCCAGTTTTCTCCTCTGCATAATAATTATAATTATACTGTCTACTTCATAGAACTGATTTGAAGATTAAATACGTTATTATATATAAAACACTAAGAAAATTAAGAACCAAAAATTTGCTTATCTCTAGGTTCTGTGTTTTATTACATTTATTTTCTAAAATCTTTTAGGTTTCTGCACATACTGAGACATTCATTTTTACCCAAAATGTGAAGATTAAATGTTGGTTGTGTCAGGAGAAAAATCATTTTGAATGTCATTGTCATCATAAACATGCAGAGGGATGGGGGAACCTTTTAGGTAGTACTATTGAGATCATATCTAAGCTATGATTTTTAAAATACTATTAGCATTATTTTTATCTTAATAGCACTAAAAATTAGATTATATTAGATTAGAAATACTATAGACGAAACCTACAAATCAGCATAAAAATTTTACACTAAATTGTTTAAGCATGAACTAATAACTTAAGAATTTATATTATTTTGAAAAATAAATGATAAAGGATCACTTTATAAGAAAAGTATAGCAAATGGTTCAACACATTCTAGAAAATGGCCTAATTCTACTTTTTGATCAAACTAATAAAATAATGGAATTTACTCAAATTGTTATACTATTGAGCAGAAATAGCCTGATAACATGAAAAGAAAATTGTATGACTCCAAGAAGACACTCAAAATAGACATAAAAGCATAAAAATATTCAAGAAAACCAATTATCATCATATTCCATTATGGACTATTAGATCTCCAGAGTTCCATTAGAAATGTACTTATTTTACTTGCTAATTTTATTTTTGGGCTCCTAAAATCTCATTTTGAACTTCAAAATCACATTAAACAGACATCTCAGCATACTTTACTTTTCCCCTAGTGGGTAGAATTTGGAAGAGTGAGAAGATCCAAAGAAACCCTAATTTTACCACATTCCCAATTTGATACTATTCTCGAATATATGTGAACTTTATAGTACAATTAAAATGATAAACTCATATATGGTTATCTGTCAGCCTTTTTTATACTCTTCCACCTCTACAATATACCATCAACATCTTGTGCATAGGTATGTAAATTTTTCTCATAGTTTGTTTATGTAACATTTATTCCAGTTTAGTCTGCCCTGCATTCTGCTTTTTATTGTGCCATCTCCTTGCTCAAGTCGACGTTCCCTACTTAATAGCAAGTTAAATATGCATTATTGCTCAGGCTTTCATACCTTCCGAATCTTGTACCCATTCTAAATATATTTTTATTATTTTTCAACTAAAATTATCTTCAAAGAGGCCATTTTTCTTACTGAGGTCCATCTTTAACAATTTTTTACAACTTTCTTTTTTCACATTTTGAGTCCTATTTAAATGTTCTTTTGTATTTATCTGAGTAATTTCCCAACCCTTCTTAGGTTCATGTTTTCCATTTAGACTTTGACTTCTCTTAAGCAAGATTATCTATCCCCTAACAGAATGGTAAAGGAACCAAGAAGTAAATATGTACATCAAGAATGTATGCATCTCTGATAAATCTTAAATGGAAGCATTAAATTAAATACAAACTAAATTGCCCTGATAGAAACCCTTAAAGTTCCACCCAGCTGTATAGCTAAAATTTATGACATTTTTCTTTTAATCTTTTATTTAATCCTTTATTCATTTAATCCTTCATTAATTTACTTATTAAAATTACTCATTCACTTTTTCATTGAAAATTATTTAACCCTATTAGGCATCATTTTATCTGCTAGATTCTGAGAGATATATGTATGTACAGTATATATATAAGCTGGAGGATATCTGGTGAAGGTGACGGATCTCAAGCAGGCTGAGGGACAGCCTGGAGTGAGATGTGGGAGCCCCGGCAGTGTGAGGGGCATGTCGCTGTAGAGCGGTCTGCGCGTCAGATCCAAGGCAGAATAAGAAGTGGTCCACGCAGAGAGGCTGATGGTGCAAAGTGACGTGTCAGAGTCCAAGCCGAGTGATAAGGCGTCTGTGATAGGATGCGCCATGTGGCATGGATGTCAGAGTCCAAATGCGACAAGGAGGGCGTCCATGAGAGGGGACAGTTAGAGAGCCCGAAATGAGCTCACACACACATGCAAAATTAATATAAAGCAGAGTGGGCACTATATGTCAGCGGAGAAAAGGTGGACTATTTATTAAATGATTCAGGGAAAACTGGATTTTCTTAGAAAACTAAAACAAAATTAGATTCCTATCAACACATCATAGTCAAATTAATTAGACTTTCAAGTGAAATAACATAAACTAATTAATATGAATTAGTGACAATTATTTGATAAAGAATATATATTATCATATAGAATTTGAAGTATACTTTAGAATATAAATTAGTGAATAATCCAAATTACCCTACAGATTTTCCTGTTTCTCCGGAGGTATACAGATTTTTTAATAGGACTAAAACAATTTATCACAAAATAAATAATTGACAAATAGAACTATATTAAATTTAAGAAGTTTGTGCCTAAAAACACATAAAAAGTGTGAGAGGGAAAAAAGTCACAAATTGGGAAATATTATTTCAGCACATTTATTTGAAGATGGATTAAAACCTGAAATATATAAAGTCCTATAAAAGTATAAGAAAAAAGAGAAACAGGCAAGTATAAACATAAACAAAACCTGCCAAACATTTTACAGAAGAGAAAACACAAATGTCCTTTGTAGATAGGAAAAACTGTCAAATTAAAAAATATAAGGGACATCTAAATTAAAATAATACCATTCCATACTCTACAAGTTGAAAAAACATTTCAATGTTGCACAATGTGAAGTTTTGCAGTGTTGTGGATAAATAATTTTATTGTCTATTCCCATCCAAGTGTACAATGATTGGTAAACCGTTTCGAAAATAGTTAATCTCATATAGCACATTTGAAGATGGACAAATCCTATGACTCAGAAATGCCTGTCCAGGGTGATACCCCATGAGAACTCTTCTACTTATTCCCAAGAGACATGTACAATAATGTTCATAGCATAATATGCATCGCTCAAGAGCTGGATATATCTACAGTACAAAGGATAAATATATTGTTTCATGAACATGTAATGGGATTACTACGTAGTAAAAAAACAAGAATATTACAGACATGGGCCTCAACACAAATGACATATTTCTATAGAAAGGAAAAACA
The DNA here is from genome assembly GCF_041296235.1 of Equus asinus. Taxonomy (NCBI): domain Eukaryota; kingdom Metazoa; phylum Chordata; class Mammalia; order Perissodactyla; family Equidae; genus Equus; species Equus asinus. Next base: position 62,582,614 of record NC_091800.1, read on the forward strand.
ATAAAATGTTTAACATAAAATTCAGGAGAATGTTTGACTCTGGAAAGAAGAGAGGGAAATGTTGGTCCTGTTGGAAAGAAAGTCTCTAAATTATTTTTGACATTTTGCTTTTTAGTGCTTAGATATTTTTGTTAATATTTATATATATGTATGTATTACAGAATTTTAGTAAAAATAGTATATATATACACACAAATACATTTTTGCACGTGTATTTTATTTGAATATATGGTAAAAGAAACACATTAAAAGCCCAATCAAGGTACTATCTGAATCCCTTGAACATAGTATTAGTCAGTACAGCTTGATATTTCACTCTTTTTGGAAGTAATTTACTTTTCAAACCATGTTATTGAGATATGATTGACATGTAAAAACCTGTACATATTTAATGTATGTAACTCGATGAATTTGGGGATACATGTACACCCAAGAAATTATCACCACCATCAAAGTCATAAACATATCCATCACCTGTTTCTCCTCACCCTCGTTATTACTATTTGTGTATGTGTGTGTTAAGAATACTTGATGCAAGATCCACCCTCTTAGCAACTTTTAAGTATATAATACAATATTATCCACTACAGGCACTATAGTGTATAGTAATTTCACAATCTATCACAATTTAGAAATTCCAAAATTGTACACTGTCCCTAGTCAAGCAACTTAAGGATGTTGGAGTATGTTATAAACCAGTTCCATAAAAGGAATGGCTTTTTGGCTATATACCACTATATAATATGATAGGTTTAGAAAGGTTAGTCATACCTTATTTAATAATAAATTACATCACTCCTAATTTATTAATGATAGATCGTCTGTCAGTAATTATTTTTAGTCAAAAACCCACTTTGTTGCTTAGGAAACCTGGCTAATTTAGGAAAAGTGGTTAAATAAGTAATAAAGTTCATATAAGTAGGCACTGGAAAACAAGGAGTGAAAAAAATGGGTCTCTTGACAAGCAATTCACAATGGATTATAGCAAAACTGATAAGCAAGAAAAGAACCTTATATTAAAAACAGGCATTAGAAGATACACTGAAAAAATTATTAGAGCAGAAATTTCTATTCAACACACAATTTCATTTTTTACATATTCCTAAAACTCATGTATTTTGATAACAGTGCTAATTGATAAGCATAAGTTACAGCACAAACACGTTCCTATTTGGTATTTCATCTCATTCTTAAGCAAGAAAGGTAAGATTATAGGAATTTTATGCACATTACATTCAAATTTTGTCCTGAAAGAGCTAATAAAAAATGTTATAGGTTGTAGAAATTAATTTATGGATGATTCTGAAGGCAGAAAAGCTCTAAATTAACCTTGCTTGAAGGAGAACTCAATGTTCTTATTTATTAAGGCTCCCAGCTGTGCTCCAGTAGAGTGCAGTGGATGCTGCTCTTCTTTCAGACGAGGACTTGCAGTGCAAACTCTTTTCAAAGTTCTTTTATTTATTTATTATTCTATTTCTCAAAGGAAAGGAGGAAATGTGCAGTTGGTATAAGGTATTCTTCTCTTGATAACATCTAACTGATGCTATTCGGAAATTTCCATCAATAGGTTTGGTTATATCTTGTTCCTTCCAAACCAGTGGGGCAATTTAGTAGCTGTGAAGTCAAGGCAGCAGCCTAAGACACAATGCACGGGAGGTTTTTGTTTCATTTTTATAATTTAAATTTACTCCTTGGTAAATTAGGCTAACAACGTATTTTACCCATGAACGTGTTTGTCAAAAGAAAGTCACCATCAAAAAATAGTGCTTTATATAATAGAAGTTGATATGGATTCCTATATTTGGGTTTCTATTATATGTGGCATGATGAAATGCAGGCTCTGGTTTAAAATATTCTCCCGTGTTTGCGGTAAGAAAACCATAAAGAAAATCTCCTAGACTATGGTTAATAAAGTGGTAGAAATTTACGAAAGGTTTTCTGTGGAGAAAGAGTAAGCCTTTATCTCACTTCCCTCTTCAACAATTGAGTAAAAAAATTTATATATAACGTACAGCCTTACGTGCCAAGTGTTGTGCTAGACTCTGACTATAAGGCAGTAAAGAGATGTACGTGATCCCTATCATCCAAAGCATGTACTGTAGCCACTGGCAGGCATAATTTAAAGATTGTCTCATTTATGGAAAGGAATTAAAAAAAGTACTTTCTGACTTACAAGTCTTAATAAAAATATGATCCAGAAGAAATCGCCAGAACTGATAACTTCACTATGATTATAACAAAAAAGTAAGCAAGCAAATGTTCATTTACAAATCAAGATATGGGATATGAGCAACATGAATAGGGTAAAGAGATGGAGAAAAATTGGAGAAGAAAACTTAAGATTGAGAGATGAGATAAAGTATTTCTGAGGAGGTAATTTTAAAGTTGATCCTTTTATCTTAATAGCTTTATTGAGGTATAATTTATATACAATAAACTGTACATATCTAATGTACATAATTTCATGAGTGTACACATGCATACACAAGGATAGAAAACAGTTAAGGAAAATCTGGGAAAAGAACTTACAAGGAAGGAGCAATGTCATGTGTGAAGGCCTTAAGACACAAAGACAGTGACTCTGTTTGAGAAAATGGAAGGTGGCCAGGCAGCTAGAACTAAATAGGCAAGGAGAAGGATGACAAAATTGTAGGCTTTGTAGATAAATAGGAGCTCTAACAGAACGGGTCAAGTAAGTGTTGTAATTTTAATCAACATATAATGGAAAATCATTGGAAATTCTTAAATGGAGTGATATGATCATTTTTTTAAAGCTAATTCTGTATATCATATAGAGAATGGACTGGAGGGATACAAGAGAAAAAACACGACAAGTTAGGGGAAAACTGCAGTAACCTAGATAATATGACATTTATATAAGATTAACGGCAGTGGACATATGGAGAAATGAATTGATACAACTACAAATTTGTATAACTTCTTAGGGATTATACAGAGAGTAACAGAGAACAATAATAACATAATCTCAATTTTTTGGCTTGGGCAACTAGGTGGATTTGCATCATTTACAGAGATGGGGACAACTGATGATGTTAAAGGTGAGGATGGTAAATGGTTGAGAAGAATAGCAAACACTAGTTTTGGCAATGCAAATATATGTGTTTGATGCTTTTAACGGGTGGTTTCTGTGGAGGATTTCACCAAAGGTTGATGGACAGAGAAGCAGAAGTAAGAAGCTATTAAACTGATCAAGAAAAACACAAACAACTTAATAGCTGGGGAGTATTTGGACTTAATGGAAGTGTTTTTAGTTTTTTTTTTTTTTCCCCTTCTTATGTTCATATATGATGATGATCATGTGATAGTGAGGATGATTATAATGATGGTGATGGTGACAATAATGAGATGACTATGATTATGTAATTGTTCACATATAGAGATAGTGTTTTTCTTGTTTAAATTAAAAAACAACATATAATCTACATCAAACCCTCATTTTCTCCCTCTTGAGAGAATTTTGTCTTTCTTATCTTTCACCTCCACTAAATAATTATCATCATTTGTTCAAAATTAAAGAGAATTGTATTTTTAAATATTTTAGAGCTATTTAGGAAGTTAATGAGAACAGTTTTTATATAGTTCTCTGGGCCCATTTTATAATTTAATTGCAAGTCTGTAATTCAGCAATAATCATTTAAAATTTGAAATGTCAGTGTTAGTGGCATTAAAAATATGTTTCATCTATGGAACAGAATTCAAAATATATTCTGACTTGCAAGACTAGAAATGACAAGTGGTCCACAAAAAATCACCAGTGCTGATAGGTAATTTCACCATAATTACAACTGTTTTTTCTTATTTATCTAATATCATGCTTACTTAGAAAAATCGTCAGCCGAATATGTATTTTCTATAAAGCAAGGAATTGAATCTTTTGTTTAGAGGTACAATTAGTCTAAATGAGAGGCCATCTGTTCATATTGAATGAAATATAATCTGGCAAATAGAGGTGGCCTTTGAATCATTATGTTGTGCATTAACATAGCAAAAGGTTCAAGTTCAAGATCCAAAAACAGTGTTGTGTGTGCAGTTTTCATTAGAACTATGAGATAGTGGTCTATGTTTGTGATATTTCATTATCACCATTTGTGAGTTTTGTTCAACATTAAATAGCAAGACTGAATTAGCAACATGGTCACGTATTGAAAGTTTCCTCTCACATGTTTGGTTACACATTTATTGTGGAGCTTTTCACTTTTATTGTTGGTGGTGTCTTTGTTCTTTCATTTTCAGTTTTATTTTCTAGTCTAAAAAATAAATGCAAATACGTATTTTGAAGCAGGATATTGAGCAAAGCAGACCTACTGTTCCCTTCAGTTTAATTATACTTTAGCCAGATTCTTCCTGACTACTGGTCCCTGACATCCCTTTTTTTAGAGCACTTAATTTAGGAAAGTTCCAACTGTAAATTCTTTCTCTGCCCCTTTGAGATCTAAATCTTCTCTCAGCATTTTGCCAGCTTTATAAGGCAGGAATGTCTTTCTCTTGGATCTAGGAGCTATCTCCTTGAATGGAATCATCAAGATAGGTCCTATCTCCCAGTCTCTGTGGGAGGGTGGGAGCCTAACTCCCATAAGCTATTACCAGGGAACACAGATGGCCTAATCTCATTGACCAACCGCTCCCAGTATTTTTCACTAGCTCACCCCAGTGCTTAAATTCTCCTCCCTTTTGTTTCAGTGGAGTTGAGTTCATTTCCTCTCTCCTATTACAATAGTGTTGACCTCTGTTGCAATAGTATTGAATAAAGTCTTCCTTGTCTGTATAACTCTGCCCAGTGGAAATTTTCTTTGACAATATGACTAACTTATATTCTCTACAGACATTATTTGTAGGCAGCCCACTATTTGGGACAAGATACACATCCCAGGACACCTAACATTTCTTTTTTTAATTTAGGGTTTTTTTTTTTTTTTTTTGGATTAAGGCAAAGAAAAATTTTACTATCCTTGAAGGCATATGGTATATTTACATTTTTTACTTTTATGAAAAATAGTATCTAGCTATTGCAAATATACCTGAGAAACTTAAGAAATGCCATTCAAATACATAAAGTACTTGAAAATATGCTGCTAAGACTGATGTCGAAGAGCGTACTGCCTATGTCTTCTTCTGGAAGTTCCATGGTTACAGGTCTTACACTCAAGTCTTTAATCCATTTTGAGTTAATGTTTGTGTATGGTGTAAGATAATGGTCTACTTCCATTATTTTGCAAATGGCTGTCCAGTTTTCCCAACAGCATTTATTGAAGAGACTGTCCTTTCTCCATTGTATGTTCTTGGTTCCCTTGTCAAAAATTACCTGTTCATACATACGTGGTTTTATTTCTGGGCTCTGGTTCTGTTCCGTTGATCTGTGTATGTTTTTGTGCCAGTACTATGCTGTTTTGATTACTATAGCTTTGTAGTGTATTTTGAAATAAGGAAATGTGAACTTTCAGCTTTGTCCTTTTTTCTCAGGATTCGTTTGGCTATTCAGGGTCTTTTGTTGTCCCATATGAATTTTAGGATTTTTGGCTCTACTTCTGTGAAAAATGTTGGAACTTTGATAGGGATTGCATTGAATCTGCAGATTGCTTTAGGAAGTATGGACATTTTAACTATATTAATTCTTCTAATCCAAGAGCACTGAATATCTTTCCATTTCTTTTGTCTTCAATTTCTTTCAATAATGTTTTATAGTTTTCAGTGTACAGATCTTTTACCTCTTTGGTTAAATTTATTCCTAGGTATTTTATTCTTTTTGTTGCAAATTGTAAATGGGATTATATTCTTAATTTCTATTTCTGCTACTTCATTGTTAGTGTATGGTAATTCAACTGATTTTTGTATGTTAATTTTGTTTCCTGCAATTTTGCCATATTCCTTTATTACTTCTATCAGCATATTTTCAAGTCCCTTACCAGGGGCGAGGGAAACAATAGAAAAAATAAACAAATGGGACTACATCAAACTTAAAAGCTTCTGCACAGAAAAGGAAAGCATCAACAAAATTAAAAGACAACTAAAAAATTGGTAGAAGATATTTGCAAACCACATATCTGATAAGCGGTTAATATTCAAAATATATAAGTAACTCATCCATCTCAACTACAACGAAACTAACAACCCAATTAAAAAATGGGCAAAAGATCTGAACAGACATTTCTCCAAAGAAGATATACAGATGGCCAACAGGCACATGAAAAGATGTTCAACATCACTAACTATCAGGGAAATGCAAATCACAACTATAATAAGATATCACCTCACTCTCCTCAGAATGGCTACAATTAACAAGACGGGAAATGACAAGTGATGGAGAGGATATGGAGAAAATGGAACTCTCATACACTGCTGGTAGGAGTGTAAACTGGTGCAGCCACTATGGAAAACAGTAAAGAGACTCCTCAAAAAATTAAGAATAGAACTACCATGCAATCCAGCTATTCCACTGCTGGGTATTTATCCAAAGAACATGAAAACACAAATGTGTAAAGATACATGCACCCCTATGTTCATTGCAGCAATATTCACAGTAGCCAAGACTTGGAAGCAACCTAGATGCCCATCAAGGGATGAATGGATAAAGAAGACGTGGTATATATACACAATGGAATACTACTCAGCCATAAAAATTGATGAAATCTGGCCATTTGTGACATCATGGATGAACCTTGAGGGTATTATGCTAAGCAAAATAAGTCAGAAGGAGAAAGTCAAATACCATATGATCTCACTCATAAATAGAAGATAAAACAACAGTAAACAATCACATAGAGACAAAGCTTGGATTTGTGGTTACCAGAGGGGAAGGGGGACAGAAAAGGGCAAAAGGGGTGATTAGGCACATGAGTATAGTGATGGACTGTAGTTAGTCTCTGGGTGGTGAACATCATGTAATCTACACAGAAATCAAAATATAATGATGTACACCTAAAATTTATATAATATTATAAACCAATGTTACCGAAATAAAAAAATACATAAAGTAATGAATGAATGATTAAGGCATAAAATAAGTAAATAAATACATAAATGAATTTAATTAAATGGAGTTAACACCAGATCTATAGTTCTTAAGCAACTACATGTAACAATTTCAGGCATTCTCATTCTCTCTCTCTCTCTCTCTTCCTCCTTCCCTCTCTTTACTAAAATCTAAAGACTACTGACTTTAAAGTCCTTGAAGACCGAGATTATATCTTGGCAATTCTTCTGGTATGGAGTAGATATTTAACAGTTGAATGGCTGTTGAACTGAACTATTAGCTACTGAAGTCAAATGTATGTATCTCCTTTGCCCACATTACATTTTTATTATAAACAAAACAAGTTATGTTACCCAGTATTGAATCACAGAAATTGTCAATATAATGAGGCGCTATCCCTTGAAATTCTGAAGTAGCAAATCATATATCAGAAGAAGCAGTTTGGGAATATTTGTAATAATGATAACTAACCTTAACACAGTATGTGATACCTTCCAGGCGGTCATCTAATTGCTGTGCTTTAACCAACTAATTTCATCTCCACAACAAATCTAAGAAATGGCTATTATTATTATTCTATTTTACAGATGAAGAAAATAAAACCGAGACCCTGTTATACCTTGCCCAATTTTACAGTTAGGAAGTGATAGAGCCAAAACTAGAAATGAGATCCTCTGTTTCAAAGTCTGTAATTTTACCCAATTTAACTTCAGATTGTAGTACTGAATACTCATCTTTTTAATCTTACTTCTCTCGAGGCACTTAAACAATTTACCCTGACTCTAAATCCCCTGGAAATATCAAGTGGAGCCTTTTTTTAGTTGGGAAAGCAGGGAAGGACGCCAGCACAGCAAATAACATCATGAAACCCTGATCCCATCAGACTGAAGGAAAGCACACACTGGCCACCAGGCACTCCTCTTGTTGAGAAAATCACAGCAGCTTCAGGGCAAATACACAGTGGATCACCTGTCCAGGGGCCACTGACCCTCTTAATATTGTTGGTATGATTGTTGGAAATAGGGGGCCAAGGATAAACACACAACACAAAATCCATTTTGTTTCTGTGGATCAGAAATATCCAACTGGCTGGGTTGGGAGGAAAAACACAACCCCAGCTGCACACCTGACTTCTCTCTCATACCTCAGTCAGCAACATCAAAATGTAGGCTAGACTCAGCCATAGGCGGTTCTTACACAGAAGGGCTGCATATAGAGTATGGGCCCCAGGACAGCAGCTTCACCAAACACAAAGCGGGGAAAAAAGCCCTGCACATAAATGAAATTTTCCTCCTGGGAAACAATAGGCTCCTGATCACCGGACTGTTGAAGAAATTTACATCAAATTGCAACCCAGCCTAATATCTAAGAGGATGATTCTAAAGCAACCTGATGGATGCAGTTGAAATGCAAGCTGAAACTGTCTGATGGGCAAAATTCAGATCTCTTTTCCAAGTTGAATAAATGTAAAATTAAAACAATAAATAACACATGCGATGAAAATTCCAGGAACAATAATAGATCGTAGGGTCAGATATTTTAGGGCTTTATATATGGTCTTTAATTTTGAATGCAGCAATCATAACTTTAATAAAGATATCATAAATCTACCCTTCAGTATGTTACAGAAAATGTATGCTTTCACAATCAATCAATTTCTTTTAAACATATTTTTCAATAGATAAAGAACATTGAATAGTGGGTCTATTCCCTCTGTATTTTGTGCTTGTTTGGCTAAAAACTGGCACGTTGACAATTTATAAAAAGCTTCTTAAAATGTCATATTTATGACACTTGTGTGGTCATATCTGAGTAAACTAGCTATTGTAATAAAGTGTCTTGCAGACTAGCTTACATTGTTATCAACGGCATTGTCATAGCAAGGCTCCTGGACAAACCACGTGTAAAATCACTTACTCTTTGGGAATGTCATCATAATAACCTGAGTTGCTTTTGTTGTAGATTTGTATGTATCCTAATGGTAGGTGGCAAGCAGACTAGTCACTATCAATACTAAAGTGTTTTAAACAATTTTTCTAAGTTTCTACTTCTCTAGAACACTCTGTTTTTTTAAATCACTAGCTGTAGTAATTTAATGTAAAATTTCTCACCAAACCTATGGAATGAGAAATAGGTTTAGCTAAAAAAAAATAGGACAAACTGTTTTTATTCAATTAGTTCTTTCTTCTATGTAGCTAAATAAACTTTATGACCTTATAAGGTTTGATTTTCATATTGACTTAAATCTGTCAATGAACAGATATCTTGTGTTTTTTTTCATTCTATATATACTTTCTTGAACCTTTATTTTTTTGATACAATTTTCTCTCTTCCCTAGTGTTTTTTCACTTTATCTTTCAAATTGCAATCTATACAATTCTCACAATGTGTTTGATTTCCCCCGAAGTCACCACTTGATTTTGTTAGTTTCCCTAATGAATACTGGCTACGTATTTATAGCAAGCTTTAGGCCGTAGGAGTTAGAAACAAAATTCTGTGTTCTTGCTAATCAAAATGCTCTAAGGCCAGTGTTAAAGCATATTGCCTCTGCTTTACAATCTATTAGTTATTTCTTTCTACTTGTTAAACATCAAGGAGGAAAGGGCTTTTGAATCTAAAGTCGCATATTTGAAAGAAGTTACTGTTTTGATTTATTTAATTCATCTAATTAAAATTCATAATATATCGCTCTACAAATGTAATATACTTAAATTGAAGTTTGAACACAAATGTTATATTCTGAAGCTACACATCAAAAATATAAGTATTTAAAATATGCTTGATTTTGGTATACTATTTTTTCCCATGAATCCTTTATAATATTAATATTTACTATTATTATTGTTGTTATGCCATGATGTGGTATTGATGATAATACAAATATGAAAAAACTATGCACATATTTTACAGCCAAAACACCCGTATTTACACATGATAAAACTATTTTATTTTTCTAACATTTTCATAAGATAAATTGTGAAAAAAAATGTATATACCATTTTAGAGTCAACATCTTCATTTTTTTTTGTTTACAGATATTATAGAATAAATTAAATAAATGAAAGGAAATTTTTTGACCCAGGAAGTCCCAAAGTTTGTATTGTGACACAAATTGTGTGCAGTCAATTACAGAGCATCTATTTCTTGAATTTCCAGTCATTCCTAATTCATAAATATATTTTACAAGGCAAGAGACAGTGAGTCCTTGTATAATACTATTTATAATTTTACTCTCTACTTCTGGGAAGAAATATCACTATGTTCTAGAATCTTTAATCATAAAGCACATATTTTTACCAGTATAACAAACAGTCTACAAACCTGAAAATTCCTGAATGTTGAGTTTCAGAATCTGTTTTAAAAACACTTTCCTTATATAAGAATATGCTTTCTTGCCATAGTAAATGATTTTTTACAGCTAAAGTTGTTTTATGAGTCATTAGGATAAATCTAGAAGCTGCCTAATGAAGTTCTCATATACAGAAACAACACTTACATCTGCATATATGATACTTAATGACAGATTTTAACAAACACTTCTAATTTTCCCTGAAGCAAAACAAAGATTTCAGAAATACTAAGAAAGAAACTATTTGGGATACTTTCCCATTTTTTTAATCGGCTCTTGAAAGGCAGTACATTTACTTTATGGCTCAAAGTAGAACTTCCCTGATTGTTTTGCAAAGCTGTCCTCTTGGATATTTGTCATAGGACTAACACAACCATAACCCTTCAACAGGGGCAATTTCTAATTAGTTTTTTTGGCTATCCTAGTGTAGTGAGTTGAACAGCAGCTTCCCAAAATTCAAGTCCACACAGAACCTCAGCATGTGATCTTTTTTTGGAAATAGGGTGTTTGCATATGTAATTAGTTAAGAATCTTGAGATTAAATCATCCTGAATTTAGAGTGAGCCCTAAATCAAGTGGCTGGTAATGTTATAAGAAGGAGAGGACACAGAGATACACAGAGGTAAGAAGGCTATGTGAAGACAGAGGCAGAAACTGGAGTTCTGCTGCCAATAGCCAAGGAATGCCTGAGGCCAAAAGAACCTGGAAGAAGCAAGGAAGGATTCTTCACTGGAGCCTTCGGAGTGTGGCTGACATCTTGATTTTAGACTTCTAGCCTCAAACCTTTGAGAGTGCAAACTTGTGTTTTCAATCGTGAACATTCATAAAATAAATATGTCTAAGATCCTAGGACACACCAGGCAATGTCCTAGGCACCAAGGATATAACAGACATAAAAAACAAAACAAAACAAAAGCTTAGTCTCTGTTCTTAAGGTGCCCTCAATTTATTCAAAAAAAGGAGAAAAATAATATGCATTTCATACATGATATTAACTGCTATGAAAAGAGTGAGCACAAGGTGTTATTGGAATATATTGAAGTCTGTAATGCCATCCAGAACAATGGTTCTCAACCTTAGTTAACATCAGTATCACCTAGCGAGCTTTACAGAAAAATGTGAACTTGTTCTCCTTCCTAAAAGATGCAGATCTAACTGGTCTGTTTTTGTTTACTTGCTTTTCTTGTGTCTTTAAATCTCCCTAGTTGTTTCAAATGATGAAATTCTCTTAAGATGCTGCCTTTGAGGACTGGCCCTCTTCTTACCTCATGGTAATAAGGTGAGAAAATGGGTGCTGGTCCCTCACAAGACAGCACAGACTGTGCCTGAATACAATGTACGATGGCTAGTGGCTGCTCCCACTGCCAGCTGGGTGTGGAATGACCCAGCTGTATGGATGGCTTCACCCACAGAGAATTCAATCACACGATCTGGACAAGAACCCTGTCTTCTCAGGTTCAAATGAAACTGACTCAAATCACAACCTTCTTATGATGCGAATCCCAGGTCTTTTTCAGTTTCATTCATTATCCGGGAGAAGTGACCTGTTTTTTTATTAGTCACACCTGGGTCCAGGCTCTTGGCTTCAGTTCTCTCAGTTTATTAATATTTTCACCATCCCTGATATAGATTTTCTTATCCTAGATTTATGATATAGACTCTTTTCATCAATCTCCCCACAAAACATTTTGTGGAAAGCAGACTTTTGGAAAGTTCTTATATCTCCCTCATTCTGTTTTAATCTCTTTCATACACACATTCACGCGCGCACACACACACACAAAAACGCACACATTTTTTGCAAAGTTTTATTAGGAAATGAATTTAAAAGGAAAAATGAAATAGCATATGCCAAATATTGAGAGGTAATTTGTCAGAAGATACTGGATATCACAGATATATTTGTTCAAAGCTCACTGAGACTCTTTCTTTTTCCTTTTTTTCTCAAATAAGTATGAAAAACCTAATTATCATCCTCATTAAATTCATTAGCTCCTTGAAATGTACCAGCTTCTATGTCAAACTTCTAATAACCTCTCTAAACCTAGCTGAAAGCACTGATCTTGGAATGACCGGGAGTTCCCTTATGGGCCTGTCTCATCTTCAACACTAGCTCAGACTCAGGTTATAAGCTTGTAAATATTGCTTCAGTGTAAACGCGGACGATCCAAAGGCCTAACAGGAAAAAATGTGCCTGTATTGCTTATGCATGTCTCCAAGTCATCCTTCCATATTGCCAGAGATAGAGCAAATGAACTAATTGTGCTAGCATGTGCCATGTGATTTCACTTTTCAGAATAGCTTTTCCTACTTTCTCTAAAACAAGTCATATCACCATAACAACTTCTTCAACGACTTCTCTGTGAAGTGACTATACCACATACTATATACTCTTTTTACAGTCTTTTTCTCATGAAGCTCTTCCATGTCTCATATGACCAGCATAGAACTGGCATTTCACAAACATTAATTCCTGCTCTGTTCCTCTGACCAAATCAGAAAATTTTGCGGATTGGTAAAATAAATTTTTAGATGTAAATTGATATCAAATTACATATGAAATTGAGAACCAGAGCTATTTAGACTTGATGTTGTAGGGGAAAAAAGTCACCATAGGGTTTCTGAATGCAATATGCAGGTAGGTATTATAAAGTAGCATATGCCAAATAATCTTGAAACCAGGAAATCATCAGTGATATTGTCACAGTAAATCAGGTATGAGCTAATGAGTACCAGGTCCAGGATGGCAAAAATGAAAATAAAGGGGAATATTAGAATCTGAGAGTAGTTTGAAAGTAGAAATCAGCAGAAGTAACTGAATGACCTACTAGAATCAAAGATAATTCCAAATTTTGATGTTAGGAACAACTGGGAGATGAGTAATGTCAAAGTCAGACATCAGAAATGGGAAGAATAGAGAGATTTAAGGGCCCCTATAAAGCTAGTGTTAACATTCCTAAGGCTGTGGTGAAGCATTCAAGTAGACATCTAAAGATAATTGTATGCACAGAAGTGAACTGAACTTGGCTGTTAGAGGTGTTGTGGTTAAAATTATATGAATGTAGTACATTGGTTTTCAATGGAAAATCTAGAACTTAGCTTTCTGTAATATTCAAGGTTAAATGGTTAGAATCAAGATAGAAAGCAAAGAGAGAGAGAAAGAGTTTAAGGACCAAAGAAAAAAAAAGTTCTCCATTAAATGTTCTAAATTCCATAGCGGGGGTAAGGAAAAGAGAAGGGTTGGAGAAACACTGACCAAGGCAATTGTAATTCAAAGATGGATCAAAACATTAAGAGTAGAATACACAGGTGTTAAAAGGAATGAGTGGGAAGAAAATGGACACAACTGCATAACTTCACTAAAAATAACATGTTAAACAGAAAAACACTGCATTAGAGATAATAGTAGGATAAAACAGTTGCATTTTCGATGTTGCTTGACGCTTGGAATTCTTGAAGATCTCTCGGGTTGAGCAAGGCACTTAATAATAGTGATCATCAATTTCTCTATTTATAAAAAGGCATTGATAATACTTGGCTTTCTTACTTCACAGAATAATGGAAGAATATAATTGTATAAATAAATGATAGAGGAGAGCCCTGTATAATTGTATAGAGTGTTATCAATCTACCCATGATTAGCTACATTATTAATAACTACGTATATTATAACAAAGTCTTGTAATTGTCTGGGATAAAAAACTCATTGTTCTCTCCCTTAAGCATAAGCCAAATTAAACAGCAATTGTAATCCAAATGGTTTTGCTAGACATGTGTTCTCTTCCTGCTTAGTGTCTATCAGGAGCCAGAAGGCTCTGGGGGTATCTCGGTCCAAGACGCCATCAGTTCTGTCCAGGATTACTCAGTGTCCTATTAACTGATCTCGCTCTTTCTCTGCCCATCTGCAATTTAGTCTCAAAAGAGTAGCTAGAGTGATCTTTTTAAAACATAATTTGGATTCTGTCATTCCCTTGTTCAAACCTTTCCAAAGCTTCTGCATTTCACTCAGAATAAAAGTCAAAGTCAAAAATGATTTACAGGGGCCAGCCCGATGGCACAGTAGTTAAGTTCAGATGTTCTGCTCCAGCAGCTGGGGGTTCACTGGTTCAGATCCCGGGTGTGGATCTACACACCACTTATCAAGCCATGCTGTGGCAGGCATCCCACATATAAAATAGAGGAAGATGGGCACAGATGTTACCTCAGGGCCAGTCTTCCTCAGCAAAAAGAGGAGGATTGGCGGCAGATGTTAGCACAGGGTTAATCTGCCTCAAGAAAACAAAAAAAAAAAGGTTTACAATTTCTGACCTCACCTCTTCACTCTCCATTTCTAACCACACTAGCCTTCATGCTACTCCTCTAACATGTTGGAGAGGTACCTGTCTTAGGTCTTGAAGGAAAGCTACTCTCCTAGATATCTACATGGCTGATTCCCACACTCCATGCAAGGCCTGCTCAGTATCAATTTCTCAGCGAGTCCTACCCTAAGCAGCATGTGTGAAGTACCAACCTCCCTGTATCCCAAATCCCTGCATTCCCAAGCCCTTTTCTTCTGCTCTACTCTTTATTATTTTTTGCAAAGTATTTATCACCTTCTAAAGTATTATATAATGTACTTATTTTTATGTTTATTACAGTAGTGGTTTCACTTTCTGCAGTTTCAGTTACCTGCGGACAGCTGTGCTCTCAAAACATGAAATGGAAAATTCCAGAAAAAACCAATTCATAAGTTTTGAATTGCATGCCATTCTGCTTAGCATGATTAAATCTCGCGCTGTCCCAGTCTGTCCTGCTGGGAATGTGAATCAACTCTTTGTCCAACCATCCTCACTATATAGGCTACATGCCTGTTTTTCAGTACTTGTGTCAAAGTAACCCTTATTTTACTTAATAATGGCCCCAAAGCACAAGAGTAGTGATGCTGGCAAGTCAGATATGCCAAAGAGAAGCCAGAAAGTGCTGCCTTTAAGTGAAAAGAGTACAGTATATATATGGTTCGGTACTATCCACGGTTTCAGGCACGCACTGGGGGTCTTGGAATGTATCCATTTGGATGAGGGGACAACTGTATTTATATTCTGATCTCCTTGGCTCCATCAGAGCAGAAATTTTTGTTTCGTTTTTCACAGTTGTGCCTATGGCAGACTATCTGGCTCATTGTGGGTGTTTGTTAAATATTGGCTGCACGTGGTCTTTGAACTGCTGGCGGATAGCAGTTATGCCATTTGTGGACAGTCATTTATCCCACTAACTGCTCTCACCATTTTCCAGTGGTAAAAGTTGTAGAGAAAACTGAGTTAGCTGAAGAAAATAGGACAGGAAATTTCTCTCCTTTAATTAATAATTCATATGGTGGTATTTGTCGCTTTTGTTGTTTTTAGTTTCAGCATCTGTTTGCTCATGAACCATAAAAATAAAGCTTGATTCTTAAGGAAAATATATATTCTCACCCTATGGAGAGAACCTCCCAGAAAAGGAAGGCAACGCAAAGATAGGAGTGAGCCGAGGGCCTGAGGGAGGGAAAGGTGGATACAGATCGCTAATAATACATTTTTAATGACGGGGCATAACTTTGCCAAAGTCCAATTTGATCTGTTTTCAAATGACTTATATAAACCAATAAATTCATATTTCTTACAGCAATTTAATTTGGGTTCCTGACAATTATATGCAAAAAATTCTAACTGGATGGAGAGTAGAGAAGGTTTACGGCTCTGTTGCTGTTTTTTCATAGTAGCTCAGACAGGCAGTCATAATGTGTCTAAAAAGTTTATTTTTCTGAAATGCATGAATTAATTGTGACAAATCATGGAATCTAATTGATTTCATATTCCCTACAAATTTTAGGATGACCCAAAGAGCTCATTAAAATAATTTTATACACTGTTTAGATACTTCAAAATCAAAAGTTTTTCTTGATCTGGAACATTTTCAAGCTCAGGTTTCTAATCTCATTTGCAGCCCGTTCATCATCCATCAACTTTTCCTGATCATTTTCACTTAGAAAACTCAGCTCATCTCCACTCATTTTACATCTATAAACACACATGGCCACCTTTTTCCAGGTCTCTGGAAAGCATGCTTTTTTCCTCAGTTTTGACTCCTTTTAAATCCACCTTTTGCTCTGAAGTAGCATGAACAAATCTCAGCTTCCCATTTTCTAAGTTGTGCAGGAGCTTTTTGTACAAATTCATAATACATTAAATCTCATGCTTGACTTCTCATTTATCTCAGATTTTCTTTTAGCTCTCAATCTATTTCAAGATCCAGTTTAAAATTCCTCTCTCTCTGAAACGTATAGGACAGATCTACAATCTCATTTAATTTCACTCGCTATTCATCTGCCTCTTTGCACAATGTCATAACTATTGCTTATATGAGAACATTTCTGCCACACTCTAATGATTACTTTCAATGTCTTCTGTTTAATCAGTGGTCTGTGTCACTTAAAACTCAATGTAAGAGTTTTTTCTGTGTTTCCTTAAAATTTCCCCTCTACATAATTCTATTTACACTTTGCTTTATAAATTAAAAACTCCATAAAGTACAAATGTTCTTTAATTTGCACGATTATTGTAATATTGACTATTTGTTAGTATACTTGCACTTTAAATGAAAATTTACACAATTAGCTCTCACAGTTCTCTACATTAACAACACAGAAGATGCTGGAATTAATAAAAGTATCATTTTCAGACCTTAGTCAATGTTATCCATGTGCTTTTGTCTAAGTATCTTTGATGGTTCTAATTACATTAATTCACAAGGAACTCAGCATGTCTACAAATTGCTAGTGCTTGCTGCCGTAGCTTCACAAATTTGTATATTCATTTTCTACAAAATATGTTCCCATGTATAGATTACTCTAAATCAAAAAGAGAAAATTCGGCAGTATAATTGTGCAACTGTTATAAACGTAAATAGATATGCGTACTTATGAATAGATTTCTGTTAACCAAACATAATTTTTCTATTAAATGTCAACCTCAAGAGAACCTATTATCCATTCCTATTAATAGTAATAGATTTGTGTTGGGAGGTCTAGTTCTAGTAAGGGGTACGGTGCATCCTAGCCTGATCTGATGGTGAAGGAATGCCACTAAAATATGGAGAAATGGGGGAGAAAAAAGTGTGAGAAACATTTAGAAGCCTATCTTCACTACCCTACTTAATGCTGTTTGAAAGAGTAATATTGATTATTTTGAGTCTGAATGATTACTGGAATAATTGAATATATAGGTACCATTAAAAAGTGAAAAAAACATATGAATGCTGCAACCTCACACTCCTTCTACCTCTGTTTTTCCAGAATGCTGGAAGCCATACTTAACTCTGAACAAGAGTTTGGAGCACTCGTCTATGCAAAAACTGGACAGTCGAGAAAGACTCAAAATGCTGGAATGAGGAATTGCCCACTAAACACCCCACTCGGATCAGCCTACAGTGAATTCCAAGGTTATCATTCTTCACTCTGTGTTCAGAATTTGTTGTTAGGTTTTCAAAAATATTTTTACTGTTAAATATAAGCTGACAATAAAGAATTACCAGACATATGAGATAAGCCTCTGACCTAACAGAAAGAAAACAAAGTACACAGAAAAGAAGCCAATTGGTGGAAACAGAAGTTATGCAGGGATTAAAGCTGTTGCTAGTATCTTCAGAAATATAAGAAAAGAGAGTGCAACCCTCATGTCATAACACAAGGAATATTTTAAGAATTAAAAACAACTCGGGATTTAAAACATGGTAATAGAAACGAAAACTCAATAGAAGTGTTAATAATAAAGTTGAAATATTTTTTAAATACAGCAATAAGAGATCAAGAATATGAGGTTAAAATTAATTATATTAAAAGATCAGATCAGAAAATCTGCATACAGGATTTAGCACTTCCAAAAACAGATAGACAAAATAGAATGGAGAAAATCACAAATTTTCCAGAACGAAAGAATGCACATTTTCAGATTGAAGTTATCACTAAGTGATTACTACAGTCGAAAAAATAAACAGACACCACCTTCTTTTGTGAAAAGCACATTATTGTGGACTATCAGAGCACTATGAACAGTGAGAAGATCTAAGAAGCTTCTAGAGAAAACATTAAAGGTCACATAGAAGGAATGATTTGATATTTCTCAACAGTGAATCTTGAAGCAAGAAGTCAATGAAGTCATACCTAAAATACTCTGACAGAAAATGATTCCCAATCCTAAAATTTTATACCCAGAAAACTAGTTATGAGGATAGAACAAGAATATTCACAGACATTTAAGATCTCGGTAAACATTTTTCCCAAGGAGCAATTTTAAATAAGTTATTGGAAGATGTGTTCTTCAAGTAAGAGAGAACCGAAAAAGAGAAAGAAGTGGCATAAAGAAAATAGCTGAGGAACAACAGAAAAGTGAGTGAAATCCCCAGGAGGATGGTTAATCAAGACCCCCAAGCTGAACATTTGCGCAAGATATGGAAGACAACCAGTTCCGATTGGACAGGTGTAATCCAGAAGATAGTTAATCTAAAGACTGTCTAAGATCTGCAGAGTTATTGTATCATATTTTTATCCTGAAGACCAAATACTCAGGTGAACCAGGCCCAGATTCTTTTCTGCAGGCAGCTTGCGTTGACCACGTATTAAAAAAGTCCTCATCTCTCTATTTACACTACGGTCTAGTTCCTTGAGGTCAGTTATTTTATCCCAAGGAAGTGTCTGCTTTTTCCTTCTGAATGCTGAAGGCAGGCCATGGTGAAGTGAGAGGAAAAAAATACAAAGAAATTCATTTCCACTGATCATGTGGTTTCATTCATGAAGGACATGAAAAAATGGCTCAAACTATGGTCTTGCCCAATGTTCTGACTATGGTAAGGCCTAGTTCATTTTTTTTAACAAAAAAATATGTCTACCCCTTACCACGTGAAAGGCTCCATTCTGCATAATTTTGGGAAAATTAACTTTTCTAAACTCGCACTTTCTCATCGCTGAAATGAAGATAATTGCAGCTCCTAATGCATAAAATTTTGTTTTATTAGAATTAAATGAGATTACATTTATATATATAATACATATATTTATATAATAATGACAATAATAATACCTAATGGCATTGTGTACTGACACTGTATCAGGTATGAGACATGCGTGTGTATATACATATAAAATGATATACATATAAAATGATATTATCATTATTATATTAAACACAAAGCTGATTTTAACATTCTTATCCTTAAAACATTTCAAAGCCTCATTTGAAACTACCTCCACTCCCACCTCTTATACACAAGCTCTTCAGGATATCACGCAGGAACCTCCATGCTGTAGACTCTGATAGTTCTCCAAAGACATCGGGCTACTCCCTGATCATATGTGACTCGTGGGGAAGGCTAGATTGATTTTCCTGGAATGTCATTACTTGTCCTTCCATCCCCATCAGCATCAATTGTGCCTTTTAAACCCAGGGGAAGTGCTCTCATTTACAAACATCCCTCCCACACCCATATGCACACAAGTTAGATGAGGTGCCCATAAGAGTTCTCATAGGCCCTGTGCCAACTTCTATTCTTGCACCTAAGGGCCCCTCATTAGAAGAGTCTGTTTGGTTTTGCCACCACTCAAAGCTTCCTAAGGCCTGGAAGATTGTCTTGTTCTTTGTAATTTTCTGTCTATTTTCACTCTTTAGTTGATTTCCACATATACTTATTTGGTGTCTCCTGTGTTCCAGAGTTTCTTCTAGTTACTATTTTTTTTAAATGTTTAATTTGTTGTGAAAAATGTATCCAAGCATTTAAAAAAAAACACAAATAATACTTTTCAATATCCTTTCCCTTTATTTGCTATCTAATTGGTTGCAGTTCAAATCCTCTTCTTATATCTGGAGCTGGATGCCAACTGATGTATTCAGCTTCCAGCCCTAAACACTAGACCATTAATCCCACCTGTATACCTTTATGTAATACCCAAATGTGTACAGATAAAATAGATGAAAAACTTTAAATCCCAGAGTGTGTCACTTACTTATGGCTCCAAACCAGTGTACCTGGATTTACTAGTGGACTCCTAAGGGCCTATTTCAAACTCTCAGATCTACTGTTTTGACTGGTATTTGCTGGGAGTTAACGGCCTCTGAATAAATATATAGCAGTTCCTTATTATTAATAAGTATATGAATAAACTTGGGGTCTTATTAAAATGCATGCAGATTCTGAATTAGTAGATCTAGGATGGGGCTGAATTTCTGAATTGCCAGCTAGCTCCAGGTGATGTTCATGCTGGCCGTCTGCAGACACAAGCTTAGGCAGTAAAGGTCTACTGGAGAGGTCGGGAGTCTGGGGCACAAAAGTAGTGGAGGTGATGATGGTGGAGATGGGACTCCAGATGCCTCCCAAAGTACATTCCTATCATTGGAGCAATGGAACTCCAATAATCTGGTGATGAAAATGTGGATTTCTTAGCCAATAGGGAAGACGTTGAAGAAAAGTTCAATGTCTCAATGTCTTTAATCAAACTGAAATGTTCTATTCTGTAAGAAGAACATGACTATTATTAGCCCACTTTTATTGAGCACTTGCTTTATGCTTACTGAGTCCTATGCACTGTATTTTAAGTACTTTACATGCATTTTGGATTTGATTCTATTAGTATCCTTATTTTACAGATAAGGAAATTAAGGCGTGAAACGCTAAGTAACTTGCCTCAAAATCAGTAAGGCAACAAGGAGTGAACCTGTGATTTGAATATAGTAAGTCTGACCACTGTACTGATACTCCTAAAGTTCTAGAAATTACAGAATTTGGAGTCAACATATGGGTAGGGCTATGAGAAAAGAAAGACTTAACCCAACCATATAAGCCAAATAATTACTGCAAATTTAACTAATTCTAACAATTGGTTGTTAATCAATTTTAGGCTTTGTTGTTTTCATCTCTGTTTTTGAAGGTCTTTCGCATTTTTAAATAGGAAGTCAAGCTAGTTATTTCAGAGATGCCAGCCATATGGCATTAAATCAGAAGTCTTATGAATTATTTGGAAGCTTCTTTTGATGTTGAATGTGAAAACAGCATGATCTCATTTAGTGTCAATCCTTTGGATTTATTTTAGAATTGTAACCTATTTAGAACAACTTTTTCTTTCCTTGGTTGCTAAATGTCAATTTTAAAATGCCCTAAAATTCTTAATATTTGACACTTGACAAGATAAGGGCCTCTGATTTTTGTTCTGGCAAAAAATATATAATCAAAAATGGAAACATACATTTGACTTTTTTGTGAAACACGTTTCCTCAGAAGAGGCAAAATATTTTATTCTGCATCAATAAAAATATAGACCCCCTAACAAGGGAAGTGCTGTCCTATTATTTCCTCAGCTGGTGAGACATTATCTAAAGTATTATGTTCTACTGGGAGCACACACATTCAAAGGGTCATTTGAAAACTGAAAACTGCCTAAGACGTGTCAAAGATGACAAGAGGATTAGAAATCTGTCACATTAAACATATTTAAAGGCATCAACCTTTAAAGTGAAGATATAAATGAGACAGGAAGCTGTTTTCAAATTTTTGAAGTGCAGTCTAACATGTGGAAGAATTAATTGTTTTATGTGTGGCCTCAGACTAACAGAATAATAATGCACATCTGAAAGCTGAAGGTTGTCTGACTTATGACCATTTAAGAAAGACAGAGATGCCCCCCAAATTAAAGCAGCCAAAAGCATTCATATATGAATCAGTTTAGCCATCTATTGATGCATTTACTCCTCCATGAAACTTTTTCTGAAACTTTCTCTGTGGTAGATATTTTATTGCCCACAAAAAGGTAAAATTAAAAGGTAATTTAAGATCCCTGTGGTAGGTTGTACTTCCAAGATGGCGGCAAACAAATCTTCCATCTGATGTGCTTTTACAATATGACACTGACACTCCTCCTATTTGAGATATACACTCTACATGTCCACCTCTTGAGTCTCTGGACTATAGTGGAAGTGACATCATATGACTTCCAAAGCTAGGTCATTATAGAGGAGACACTTTCTGCCTGGTTCTCTTGGGATGCATATTCTTGAAATTCAGCCACCACAGTGTGAAGAAGCCCGGGTCATGTGGAGATACGTGAGAGAGGAAGCCTTTGAGGTCATTGCCCAGCCAGCCACCATCTGACTGGCACCATAAGCAAGACTCTGAATGAGAACATCCCAACAGCGACCGACCGGCCCCCAGGACCAGGAGAGAGAAGAGTCAAACAATTGCTGTGGTTATAATCCACTAATTTTTGTGGTCATTCTTTTCAATACGGAAATAAATAACTGGAACAATCTGCATTAATTCCTTATAAAATAAGTAATACCTAATTAGTCAATATATAATTTAGCCCTGAAATATGTGTTTTAGGACCCAGAGAATTTTTTCTTCTTTGATGGCCTGAAATAAAAATCATTTCCAAAAAATATTTTCAAAATGCTTCAGAAAGTTTTATAGTTTTGATACTCTTTTTTTTTTTTTTTTTTTTTGGTCAATAGTCTTCTTTTAACCCTCACGATTATTGTTTGGGATTTCCTTTATCCTTTGTTTGAAGCAAATTTTCAGTGGATATTTGTTGTACTTCTTTACTATCACTATATAACTCGAGTGGATTCCTCTGTAATCATCTTCAATTGTATACTATAATCCACCGTTATTGATTACTTTATCCTGCTTTGTGTACTATGCTTTTCTTTTGTATTGATTCTTGCCTTTTCATTGCTAATATGCTTTGATATCATTTAGACTTTTCATTTCTTCTTATTCCATACCCTGCATGCCATGTTACTTACTAGTATTCAAGAATTTCAAATCATAAATACAAATAAAATGATAATATAAATGGAATGTTTCCAACTCATTAAATATAGGTAATTAAATAGTGTTTTATATTCAAAGTATTTGAAAACTAATTTAAAAAGCAATAAATATAACTCAAACCAAATAACAGATGTTTATTTTATGGTAAAAATAAGAGTCTCCATAGGGTGACCAAAATGTTTGAGGCCAAAAAGATTTAATGGCATTTCTGAAACAATGTTGTAATTTCTTGGCCATGTGTTTTAAAAACTACGCAAATATAGAACTTTGAGACCATATTGTGTTTCTATTCCTCCTGGAAGACAAAATAGTTAATCATAATGTGTCTGTGACTCAAAATATATTCTCTCTTCCATATACGAATATACCAGAGAAAGATAGGGCACTAAAAAATCACACAAAGAAATTTACAATTTGCTCTTCTCTACAGAGTCACCCAAGGAAAATAGAATTTAGAATCCTAATAAGGCCACAAGACTAGAATAAAGCCCATCTCTAAACTTCAATAACTACCCCTTCTGTAACTAAGAGGCTAAAATTCAGACATGCCTGAAATAAAATGGACTTAAAGTTAGGGACACAAAAATAAATATTGAAGTCTAGTTAGAAATGCTCAAATAAAGAAAATGAAAAATATCCTGCCATATTTCATTTCTCTACAGCAACAGTTCTCAACTTTTTCTTATACATGCATGGATGAAATGAAGGGAATTTTGAAGTAGCAGTACCTGGACCCCACCCACTAAGATTCTGTTTCAATTGGTCTAGGTTGAGCTTGGATATCAATATTTTTTTTAAACACCCAATATGGTTTTAATGTGTAGTCAGAGTTGTGAATTACAATTTCACATTACCATTGTTTTCTACAATATGATCCATGAATCTGGGATTCTAAATTTGTTGTAAAAAAATGGGTGAATCCCATTTATAAGTTTAGAAAACACTGCTTATCAAGGTCACAGGTCTTCCTTCCATTCCCTCCCTTGCTATGAATTCACTATGGATAAAGTATATTTCCTCACACCATTAATTTGGGCTCTGATTCCTGGGCACAGTATATACCACATCCAAGCAGACTTTTCATTTGTGTCTGTGTGGTTTGGCATGGCCTCTTGTTGCCTGTCATTCACCAAGAAAAGAGCCTGACTTGGATAGATTCTGCGCCTTCATTCAGGTTCCAGAAAGAGTAATGCTTGAAGCAACTAGATTTAAGTCTAGCTGACTCTCAGATCTGTGAGTGAAAAATACATGTTTATTAACAAACTACTACAAATTTGGCTCTTTAAAAAATATAGCATTTTCATAGCACTAGCGAACCAACACAAACTTAAACAGAGTTCCTATCTCAAGAATCCTAAAACTATATAATTGCTAGTCTTTATTATGAGTCTTTCAAGAGAGATCTATATCATGCAATTTTGCAAACTTTTATTTCATCACAGAACTTTTTGTCTCAGAAATCATCTCAAATAACTCGTTTTCAGCAGAAAACACTATGGAAAATGGCAAAATGCATAGGAACAGTTAACAAAATATTATATAGAAATATATTAGAATCTTGGGTGATATTGTTATCAACCAAAAATTTGCCAATTGGAGATAAGGCTTCTGTATTCTAAGTAAAAATGAAAAAGTAATGACTAAAAAAATGGGCAAAAAGCTGAATATTTGGTAGAGCTAAAAGAATCAAAAATTTTGTGTGGGCCAGATCTTGGGTTGGTAGCTAAAACTACAAAAATGAATAAAGATGTAATCTAAGCTTTTAAAAATAACTTTATTGAGGAATATTTTACATATCATGTGTTCACCCATTTCAAGTGTATAATTCAATGATATTTTAGGAAATTTACCATTATGCAACCATCACCATAAATCAAGTTTAGAATATTTTCATCGCTGCAATAATCCCTTATGCATTTTTACTGTTGATTTCCCTCTCCCCTATTCCAGTCAATCACCAATCTACTTTCAGCCTCTAAAGATTTACTTTTTCTGGACATTTAAAATAAATGAAATAATACAATATGTGATTTCTTATATCTGGCTTCTTTTACTGTGCATAATGTTTTGGAGGTTCATCCACATCATAGCATATATCCACAATTTGTTCTTTTATAGTTAAATAGTATTCTATTGTACGGTTATAACGCATTTGGTTTATCCATTCAACAACTCATAGACAATTAGGTTACTTTCATCCTCTGGCTATTATGAATAGTGCCAGCAACATTTGCGTGCAAGTCCTTGTGTGAATAGATGTTTTTATTTCCATTGGATAGAATTTTAGTTCATTGTAAAAGGCAAACACCATACACAGAACATAATATGATAGTATCTATGATAGTGATCAATAAATTTGATACAATAAATTCAACGGATGCAAAGCTACAGGTTCAAGGAAGAGGTAACATTTGAGTTGAAAGCATATGAGTAAATAAAAATTATTGAAGAGGGTAGAGAGGGTTTTCCAAATCAGTAATGACAGGAAGACTAAAGGCATAATTTGTGAAACAACGTGACAAATACCTTAAAGGAAGGCAGGAGCTACACTGAGAGATAAGGTAACGGAAGTGGGGCACTGCTCATGGTTAAGCCAGTTGTGAATCTGATACAGGGCTGCATCTGTTACAAAGGAGCAATTTCATTTTTTTCAAAGCACAAAGATACTATCAAGTAGGCTGGCTGTCTACTTGGGGCAACTTTTTTAAACCATCTGTTGAGGGCTAAGGGATATGCTTTTAAAAATTTGCACAAGAGCATTATATAGTACAGCCGTGCATAGATCTTATATGTCATTGACAGCACTTTATTTTTTGGTTTAGTGCTTTCCAGATTTCTTTTGTCTAGAAACACACAGAAAATGGGCATGCTCACAGGATGAGCTAAGGTAAGGATGCAGCTTCTCCTGTCATGGGGCACCACGGAAGTCATGGGCCCCTTGCTGTGGCCCTGAGAGGGGAGGACATCAGTAGGTAAGCACACCTGCAACCCCTCCCCGAAGCATGGTAAAACAAGGAAGAGGTGGCCATCATAGGTTTTCAAAAGCACATCTTAGTGAGGGAGCAGCATGTTCAGTTGAAGCAGCCTGGCCACAGGCAAGAAGACAAGTTTGAGGTTGGCAAGACATGAGGGATGAGGAAGAATCAAGAGGTTGAGTCTGCAATCCAAGAAAGACCTGATGAGTGCCTACATGAGACAGAAAGTACAGGAAAGAAAAATAGAGACTGAATTTAACACTATTTAGGAGACAAAACTGGCATGGACTAATAAAGAAAGAGAGAGAATCCAGAATGATAGAGTGGCTCCTAGTTTAGTTACGGTATTTGCTAGCTGAGTTCAGGAGAGATAGCTTCACTAAGATATAAAGTGGAGGAGAAAAAACACATTTGACAAACTACTTTGGATGATAAATGTTACAATTTATAGTAAAAGAACAATTGTCATGTCATAACCTAACGAACTATTAATAATTTTATGTGCAATTGAGGAATTTTAAAACACCAAAAATTGATTCATGGAGTGACATCAGCAAGATGGCAAAACAGGAGTCTTCTACCCTCATCGCCCCATAAAACGTTGATTTTGACAACTGCCCACAGACGAGAATACCTTTGTGGGAATCTGGAAGTCCAGTGGAGAAGTTCTAGAACACCACTGGAGTATAAAATCTGAGAATAGATGAATTAAAGTGTTTAAGAGCAGTTTCACTTTACTAGTTCACACTCCCCCAAGACAACAGAGCTCAAGGCCAAGAGAGACCCCCTCAGGCCACGGCATAGGGAGTGCCCGGCTTCCCTAGCCAGTTGGGACACTTACCCAAGAGGCCCACTTCTTTCATGTCCCACCCAGAATACTGATGTGATGGGCATGACTCAGGGGTTGGAAGAGGCTGGAAGCACAGCAACCAGGCCTCAGACTTCATCAAAAGGCCACAGATCTTACTAATGACTGTGCAGAAAGCCTGCCTACAAGCAGCTTGGGACATCTTGCCAGCAGCCCTCCCCCAGCTGGCCTTGGGCATCCTTATACCCCACGACCCCAGTGCTTGGTTCCCTGTGCTAGCTGCAGTGGACAGAGAAAGCCAGCCTGTACAGGCGTCTCGCGAGTACATGCAGAGATAGCCCAACTGTGCAAGATTGGGAGAAATCAAAAACTTGCAAATCTAATAAGAGTAAGAAATGGTAAAAAGGCCTGCAAAACATTGTGCTGTATCCTAAAGTCTGCCTCTAATCAAATTCACATCATGTTATCGTGTTTCTTAGCAAAAAAAAATGTGCATTGCAGTTAACAAACCCATCTTTCAAAGAGAACAGTCACAATGGATCTTTACAGTATTCTCAAGATCATCTCTAAGAAGCAAGTGGAAATAGCCAAAATTATTTTGAAAAATAGGTGCTATGAGGGATGATTACTTGCTCTCACTTGTTATTAAAACACATGTAGTAGAATAATGCTTTTGAAATAATAACTGATTTCTTTCTGTCTCAGGTATGGGTGTGACAGGGAAGTCATTAAACGTGTCTACAAGTCTATGCCTTTGAACTTCTAAAAGCCAAAACTCTCAGTGTCCAGAGGTCAAGGCTGGTATAAAAGCAATGCTTGTGCATCAGGTGAAAATGGATTGTGCTATTTCCCCTGATTACTTATCCTCATGCCTTGGGAATTATGTAAATCCCTTGAACATAGCAACTGCACTGAGGAATGAAAAAAGAAATCCTGGCTTTACTGAAATAAATTAGTCTGGAAAAATAAGGGATTAAAATAGAAATCCAGTCTGGGAAAAAGTGAGGCAGTAGAGGAAAGAATAAGTATTGGTGCAAATGATTTATTTTTACTTTAGGGATTCTTTTGGTTTCTGACCCAATCGGTGCCCATTCTGTCATTAAAAGCTCACCTGGGGCCAGCCCAGTAGCATAGTGGTTAAATCTGCGTGCTCATTTTCGGCAACCCAGGGATTGCGAGTTCAGGTCCCTGGTGCAGATTTACAGCACCGCTCATCAAGCCATGCTGTGGCAGCATCTCACAAGCAAAACAGAAGAAGATGGGCACAGATGTTAGCTCAATCTTCCTCATCAAAAAGAGGAAGATTGGCAATGGATGTTGGCTCAGGGGCCAATCTTCCTCACCAAAAACAACAACGAAAAAGCTCGGCCAGGGGCTGGCCTGGTGGCACAGCAGTTAAGTTCGCACATTCCACTTTGGCAGCCCGGGGTTCACCATTTCAGATCCTGGGTGCGGACATGGCACCACTTCCCAAGCCATGCTGTGGTAGGTGTCCCACATATAAACCAGAGGAAGATGGGCACAGACGTTAGCTCAGGGCCAGTCTTCCTCAGCAAAAAGAGGAGGATTGGTGGCAGATGTCAGCTCAGGGCTAATATTCCTAAAAAACAAAAAATAAAAAAAATAAAAAGCTAGGCTGATTTGTCCTCTTCCTTGAAGATGGGTCTTCTCCCTAGGTCACTTCCACTCCGGGTGTAGAAACTAAGGCCCATTTTGGAGAGTTAGACATCACCCATCACCTTGCCTTACCCAAGACTGGGACTTCTCTGCACCAGGTCACCTGGTGAAAGTCTGCACTGCAGGGCAGCTCCTATGAAAGGTGTGTGACCTGGGATCCCCAGCACCGATCAGGCATGACAGCCACTTTTCCAGAAGACTCTACAAACTTGTTAGCTCCTATGCCATCATTGAAACATTCACTGAGTTCTTTTTATTCATGGCTAGCAATAGCTCAGTATATATCTCGAAGCATGGAGACCAGACAAAAAGAAAAGAAAGCTTTTAAAAAACTGTTTATCTCCTATGTAATGAGCACATAAGAAGATGTAGAAAAAGGCTTCCAGGAACACTTGTAAAAACAGCATCGTGAATTCCTGCACTTTCTCTTGACTCCCACTCAACACTATTATTTCATCCCATTCTTCTAGAAAAAGGAAATGATGAGATTTTTTATGTAGATGAAATTTTATAAAGGAAAGGCACTTTTCTCCTTTCATCCTACCTCATCACTGTTTGAATCCAAATAATGCCAGGACCTATGGACTCAGTCTCTTATATTTCTTTATGTAGCTTTCACATTCATCGCATACTAATTCCCATTTTTCTACATTGAGCCCAGACTATCTGTCACTTAGGTTGTTGGAAACGCCTTTACTGTGATTTTCTTTCTCCACTACTTTACAACCATCAGTACAACATAGCTATGATTTTCCTAAAAGCAAAATCTGAAATACATTGTTTCCTTCCTAAAACCTACTTGAGTGTTTATTACAAACACAATATATAAAAATTTTAAAAGGAAATTTTCAAATACATTTTTAATAAAAAGGTAAGTGTGAAGAAATATAACAAAATATGTGGAAGACCTCAATAGAGAAAATTATAAAAAGCATTTAGAGATATTAAAGAAAATCTAAATAAATGGAGAAAGAATCTAATTTTCAAAGATCCCAAAAATCAACATTGTAAAGTGGAACATGCATTTTGCAATCCATACAATTTGCCAAGTGGTTCAAATCATGAAAATATAAAGAACTCCTACAACACTGTGAGAAATACAAAAAACACATTGTAGAAATTTAACCTGATATGCCTATTCAGGTTACCCAAAATGAGGTTACTCAAAAGTTTAATAAATACAGGAAAAAGTAGACAATTAATTAGCAATGTCATATTACTATAAATTTACCAGAATTGTTAATATTAAAAAAACTGATAAACCAATTGTTCGCAAGAATATGGAGAAACAGAAACCTTTATAAACTTCTGGTGAGTGCATAACAGAGACACTTTGAAAAAATAATGTGGCCTTGTCTTCTAAAGTTAAACCTTTATGTACTCTATGGCCTAGCAATTACACTCTTGAGTGTGTGTGTGTGAACCCATACACATGTGCACTAAAAGATGTATAAAATTTTTCACAGATGTATTATTTATAGTAGCCCCAAAATTTAAGTAACCCAAATGTTTATCAGCAGTGGAATGGGTGCATTTTGTTTTCTTTATACAATGGAATGTTACTATGTAGCAAAGAAAATCATCTATAGCTATAATGTTGAGTGAAAGAAGCCAGATACAAAAGATTACATATTATATGATTCCACTTATTTAAAATTTCAAAAATAGGGCTGGCCCGGGGGCACAGTGGTTGGGTTCACACACAATCTGCTTCGGTAGCCCAGGGTTCGCTGGTTCAGATCCTGGGTGTGGACCTATGCACTGCTTGTCAAGCCATGCTGTGGCAGGTGTCCCACATATAAGGTGGAGGAGGATAGGCACAGATTTTGGCTCAGGGCCAATCTTCCTCAGCAAAAATGAGGGGGATTGGTGGCAGATGTTAGCTCAGGGCTAATCTTCCTGGAAAAAAAGAAAAAAAATTTAAATTCCACATATAGGCAAAACTGGACTATGGAGTTAGAAGTCAAAATAAAGAAATCTTTGAGGCAGAGTTAGGAAGGGTGTAGAAATTGGGAAAAGGCATGAAGAAGCTTCTGGAGAGTTGGCAATATTTTATTTCTCCATATGTTGTCATTACACAGTTGGTTTCTTTGTCATAGTGAAATATATATATATATATATATATATATATGCTTTGCTCACATTTTTATTTGTATACATTGTACTGCAATCAAAAAGTTAAAAAGTATGAAAACGTAGTTAAATGAGAGAAAATAATATTTATATATTTCTGCAAACATGAATTTGAGGATTAAGATCCGTATGTGCCTCATATTATGTGACTTCAATAATTTATCTTAACTCAATCTTATGCTCTCTCATTAAACAAAAGTACCATTAGATAATACTTGTTGAGTACTTACTATGAGTGAAAGCACTATTCTAAGAACTTTACGAATATACATTCATTTAAATCTCACAATGACCTAGTGAGGTTGGAGGTATTATCCCTTTAATGGATCAGGAAATGAAGCAACAGTGACATTATGTAACTTCAGGGTTAAAAACCTAATGCGTGCCACAGTCAGAGCTCATATCCTGGCAGTTTGCCTCAAGGTTAAATCTACTTAACTGTTATATTGTCCCCTTATATTCATCTCCTAATCATCTCTCGAGAAGCAAAAATGAGATGGAAAAGTGAACTTTTTAAAAAATCCGCACAGTTAAATTCTAATTCAGAGGGAGGTGGACTAGTTGGGGTGAGAAGCATACAACACGTGAAATATCTCTGCGGACTAGAAAACCTTTACCAACCACAGAGATAGTCGATGACAGGAGCTTAATATTTCCTTCTGACTGGGAGGTAAAAAAGGAAAAGGAGCCCAAGAATGAGTAAATTGTCTCGAACAACACACAACCCAAAGAAAGGCCCAGTAAAGTATTCTTGCTGAAGCTGCATAAGAACCACAGCAGGAAGGACACCTAAATTTCACCACAGCACATGGTGCTATGGGTGTGGCTACCAAAATTTCAAGAATAGATAATACTTAAGTTTTTAAAAGTATAACAGTGTGAAAAAAAATATTGAAAACTCCCAAACTCATTTTCTGAGCACTGTGCCAGATAGAGAATCCAAAATAAAATAAAAGACGATATTTGACTATAGTAAACACGTAGACACAGTTCACAAAGCACCCGCAGTCACACACAAAAGAAAAGTTCTTTACCATAAACAAAACCATAAATAAGTTAAAATACCAATAAATGCAGACTTGGTAAAAGTACTTTAGTATATGAAATAAAGAATTAATATGGATTGAATATAAAGAGCAACCACAAATCATCTCAAAGAAAACTAAAAAATAATTGAAATGAGGCAAATACACGCATAGGAATGTAAAAATACATAAACAGAAGTAAAATATATGATAAGGTGTTCAATCTCAGAGTAAGCAGAGTAATGAAAATTAAAACAATAATGGTCATGTTGGCAAAAATTTAAAAAGCTGATAACATCCATGTTATCAAGAGTGGGAAACCAACTCCCATAAGGTGTTGGAAGGAGTGTACGTTCTTCCAGCCTCCAGAGGACAGTTTGGTAGTCCTATGAAAATGAAAAATTTGTAAACCCTTAGACACAGCATTCCCACTTTTGGAAATACATCCCCCAGAATTAGTTCTGTGTGCATTCAGATATATAGTATGCACCTGGAAGGTGTGTCGCACCATTACCTGCAGAATGGTGTGGCATCTTATGCAGGGCTTAAGTATTAAGAGTAGTCTATAAGGTGAATATTGAGTAATGAGAGCATTATTTTTAAAAAATCTCAAGGAAGTTTTCATCTAAATGCTTACATAGCATCTCTGAGTCAGTCCACCAGAAACAGTATTTTCCTTTTGCTTTTAACAGACAGTCTTACATCCAACTGATCACTAAATGAAGTAGAGCTCTTGAATTTAGAAACCTTGTGACACTAAAAATTCTTATCTACAAAACACTAGAATCCCACTCATCATGATGGTAAGATTCTATTACTCTTAGAAGGAAGTAGGATTGAGACCCAATGAGGTAATAAACAATTGGTATGCAAAATCATATTTACATGAAAGCATATGTAAACTGATTAGATGGTAGACAGCATTACCTCTAATATTTAAATTAACTCTTCCTTTGTTAACTTCTTTTGTGTTCAAGCAGCCTTCACCCCATGTACAACTAAATATTTAAAAAGCCAAATTACCTAAATAAAAGTATGATTAAATAAACTATGGTATATGAATATCACTAAAAATAATGAAGCAGCTAAAAGTAATCCCGTAGAATTATACATACTGAAAAAGAAAATTTTCCTCATTGCATCATTTATGGACCAAAACAAATTGCACTCTAATATACAGAGTATGACCCCTTTTATGTAAACACAAGTCCCAAAGCCCCAAGGCAAATAGCCAGTATAAAAGCTTAGCGAATTATTTGAAACGGTTAGCTCCCTGCTGGGAGCTGAGATTGGATAAGTTCACTGTCACAATTTCCTCAACATAACTCTATACTTCACCTCTTGTACATACACTCATTCCTTTGGTAACCTCATCCCATCTCATTTGTTTAAATATTAAGTGTTGCAATTTCCAAAGTTATGTCTCTAATAGGGTCCTCTACCCTTAACTGTGCACCTCTATACCTAATTGACATCTCCCACTTGGTTGGTTAATAAGTCCCTCAAACTTAATATGTCAAAAGACAAGCTTAAGGTCTTCCCTTCAAAGCTTTGCCACCTGTAGTCCTTCCCATGCCAGTAAATTGTAACTCTGTCTTTCAATTTCAAAAGAGAAACATTTTGGAAATATCCTTGGCTTCTCTCCTTGCCATACTCCCTCCACTCTGTCAACAATTTCTATTGATTCTGCATTGTAGCATAACTTTGAAAGAACTGCAGATTCCTTGGCTTTCCTGCCTCACAATTAGGGTATGTCACTCTCTTCTTTCTCTCTACTTTACATCTGTGGATTTCTTTCGGTTTTTGAAAATTATTTATCTTTCTTACTTTCCAGACTCCATACTAATTATTCTGTAGGATTGTAATGTCTTCCTCTACACCAAAATTGATTGGGTATCCACTCCCATAGCAACATGTGTTTCACATAAAAAAAGAAGAAATTTTCACTTCAGTTATTTGTTTAATATTTGTGACCTTGAGTGCGTTATGCTAAGCGAAATAAGTCAGACAGAGAAAGACAAATACCATATGATCTCACATATATGTGGAATTTAAAAACAACAACAAAAAACAGAGCTCATAGATACAGAGAACCAGATTGCCAAAGGCAGGGGGTGGGGAATGGGCGGGGTGGGAGAAATGGGTGAAGGGGGTCAAAAGGTACAAACTTTCAGTTATAAAATAATTAAGTCCTGGTGATGTAATGGACCACATGGTGACTATAGCTAATAATACTGTGTTGTATATTTAAAAGTTGCTAAGAGAGTAAATCTTAAAAGTTCTCATTACAAGAAATAATAATTTGTAACACTATGTACGGTGACAGATGTTAACTAGACTTATTGTGGTGATCATGTCACAATATATACAGATATTAAATCATTATGTTATACACTCAAACTAATATAATGCTATATGTCAATTATACCTCAACAAAAATGAAGAAATAAATAGAAAAGAAAAAAAACCCACGAAAGTACCAATACAAGGAATCCGAAAATTTTAAAGAACCAATGTTTTGGTTTCCTCATCAGAAAATGGGGCTAACAATAACAGTACCTAGGTCAGTGAATTACATTATTAAATAAATGAGTTAATTCAACATGAAGTGCTTAGATCAGTGCTTGGCAATAGTAACTACTCAGTAAATAACTAAATAATAACGTGTCTATCTATACTCTTTGCTCCCCTATAAATTCTAGCAGAGTGAAGATCACATCAGTTGTATTAATGACCATCTCCAGCATATATAGTTAGGTTTGAATAAATAACTTCCTAAATGAATGAATAATTAATGTGTCACAAACATATGTAGCTATACATATAGCCTGCCATGCCTTCTAACCTAGTATACAATTACCTATTTTATACATTTTTTACAATTAATTATCCCTCTCCCTCCAGTAGCATGTTAGATTCCCATGGACAGTGAGTTTTGGGTGTTTTGATCATGAGAGAATTTAAGCAGCCAAAACAAGAATATACTCAACACACCATAAAAATTTATCGAATGCATGAGAGTCCAACCAAATTTCATTACTTTAACTTTCCTATCAAAGCCCTGTACTTTTTTTTAACAACGCTATCTTTTACTACATTGTCCTTTTCGACCAGAATTATCCTTTCTCTCCAGCTGTAGAGCTCTTAAACATCATGACACTCAAGACCCAAATTAAATGCACCATGTACATGATATCTTAACTTACTTACCTGTAAACAACCTTCCTTTCTGCAGTCCTATAATAGTTTATCATTAACACTCATTGCATTTCTTGTACAGGATATAAAAATAATTTTGAGCTAAAAGAGCTTATAGCAAAACTGAGGATTGGGGATCAAAAAATAAAGGAAAACGCATAGATGAGAGTACGGAACATGCTAGCAGCATAGTGAAAACAGAATCAGGGATGGGAGGAAGGTCAGGAAACATGATAAGATAGAATGCCACTGACTGAGTAGGTCCAAGAGCCAATTTGAATAGAAGGTAATTGAAGAAAATCAGACAACTGCTTTTCTCCCTAAATTTATTCTCCTCTTCTTTCATAGAAATAAACTTTTATCCAGACTTGACTAACCAGCTAAAACTACTTTCCTCAGCTTCACTTCTGGCTAAGTGTGCACATGCACCTTTCATATACTTGGAAAAACTCTGTTGTGCCCTCTCTTCATCCAAGTAAAGTTCAATCAGTGCCACTAGCTAACTTCCTTCCTTCCACATCCCAGCTTGATTCTCAGTCTCCCTCACACACAGCTTTTTTCCTCTTATATCCAGTAATTGGTGACAAGATTTTTCTTCCTTTTTTAAGAAGCAGTAAAACTGTTTTCCTTAATAAAAGTTGAAATGTTAAAATATATCTCAGCTGTCTAAGTTTCTTGGAATTCTCCAACCCAGCGCTAAATTCAACCTTGTACCCATCTGATTTGGAAGGGTATTGACGATGAACACAATGGATTACTTGCCTTTGCAGGCTCATCTGTTCTACAGCACTTTTGATTGTTTACTCAGCCTCCTAACCTCTCACAAATGGAAAGTGGGCATGTTTAAGTCTTTCCATTACAACCCAAAATATAAAAATCTATCATACAGTATCTGTCACTACTTTTAATGAGAATACACAACAAGAAATATACACAAGAATTAATATACTTACTATATACTATGCAGTTTCTATATTCCTCTTCCATATTAAGATGAATTTTTAATAGCTAACAGATTCACTGTTCAATGTATTTTGCAGTCATTTTCACGTTTAATAACTTGAACAGAGTAGAGACTTAGATATTTTACTTCAGGAATATTTTTTGAGAATAGCATTAAAATATATATTAATTTAGGTTGCCTTCTCCTTATTGCAAGATTCTTTTATTGAACAAAATTTGTTAGCAATACCTGTATTGCACAATGAAAGACCTATGAACTCTTAGGGAATATTGCAGTGACAATCTGTAGCACTACAATCATTTGTTTTAGAGCTTTCTTCTAAGCTCCTTTTTCTTGTTTTGTTTTTTTCTGAGGAGCATTCTCCCTGATCTAATATCTATGCCCATCTTCCCCATTTTGCATGTGTGTCACCACCACAGTATGGCCGCCACCGAGTAGTGTAGATTCACGCCCAGGAACCGAACCTAGGCCGCCGAAGTGGAGTGCACCGAACTTAACCACTAGGCCAGGGGGCGGGCCCCTCTAAGCTTATTTTTAGCTATTATGTGGCTTCTAGACACGAGACTCATGGGAAAACAAGTCAGGCTTTGTACCTGTTGACATACGGCCAACTGCAAGTCCGTGTGTTTTCTGAATAACTTCTTTTCTATAAAAGCATATTATCATGCTACTAAGAGCTTATTTTAAAATGACATAATTTTATCCTCACATTATGCGCTACATAAAATAGACACTTTAATGTTTCTTTACATTGCAGATAGAGAAAATTCATAAGAAAATATATCCTGAAAAGTTTCAATATGTAAGTATGCAGTCATATTTAAAAATGTTTCAAAAATAGGCCCATTTATCTCATTCTGAAACCAATAAACTTATCTATGTGGAATAGTAATATTATTTTTGAGAGCAACCAACTAAAACTGCCATTTAGGCATTATATACGACTTGCTGCTGTAGCTATAATAACATTTTTATTTTTGATCAAAACTCCCAGAAGCCTGATGACAACTTATATTAAAGCCATCGAAGCAAAAGTTTAATTTTGGAATGGATTTTTAATAAATCAGTAGGGATTTTTCATCACTTTCTCTAAAGGTCTAACATCTTTTGAAGGATTTAATTGCTTGTTGTCCTAAAGCTAGAGAGCTTTCCCGTAGATTCACTCCTTTCTATTCCTTCATGAAGGACAGGAAGCTAGCCTTACATTTCAGGTGAAACACCTCTCCTCCCTTCCCCCAACCCGAAGACACCACCACAGGCTCAGATAATTCTATAGAGAGTGAATAACACACAAGTGGATCTTTCTCTAGAGAGTCTGGAATGAAGACAAAGCAAGGCTGAGTCAGTTAGCTAGGCATGATTGACCTGTAACGCTATACACACCCTATCTGTCTCTGAGATTCCCATTTTGGGGATGCTTTGATTTGCCACATGCTAGTATTAGGCAGCCATGTACAGAAACGAGATGGGAGCATATGCACGCAGAGAAAGACAAGAATCCAAGACCTAAGGAGAAAGACAGAGTTGGCTCTCCAAGCGTTGAAAAGCCTAAATATACTTTCTAAAATTAAATTCCGTTTTATTTACCTCTATACTTGTAATAAATTTGTTAATTTGTTTCTTCCAGTTAGTACCTAAATGTGTATACTTAAAAACTCATATTTTGAAAAAAATTTCAACTTTAAAATGAAGAAAATCTTTTCTCTTTAGTAAGACATAATTTTATGTCCTGGTTTGGGGCTGCAAAACAAATGGGGTTGACCAGAAGGGAGTTAAAATATCCTAACAAGGGGAAATAATTTTCCAGTGCTAAAATATGGAATCCTCCAATTTTGGAGGCAGATTTATTTTCTAGCTGCAACTCCAAATAATACTATAAATCTAGGTTTGAATTTCTGCTCTGGGTCTAACTACCTGTATAAAGATGAGAATAAATCAATTAACTTCTACCAATCAACAATCTCCAAATATTTTACAAGTGCTAATTATGGGCAAATCATGGCATTACATACATCGAAAAATAAAAGAAACAGCATTATGTCCATTTTCAAAAAGTTTACACCTTAAATAAATAGTAAGTAAATATCAAATAGTAACATGAGAAATTAAAAGAGTGTCACAAATATGTACAGCAGTGGTCCTCAGACTTCTCTATCTTCAGAACTCTTACGCTGTTAACTTTATGGAGGATCCCAAATATCTTTTGTTTATGTGGGTTATGTTTATTGATATTGTTGAGTTAGAAATTAAAACTGAGAAATTTAAAAAGTATTTACTAATAATTTTTAAATAATAATGCACACATAAATGTAAGCAAAAATAGCAAATTTTCATGACAAATACATATTCTCCAAAGCAAAGGTAAGTTTAGTGAGAAGAATGGTGTTGTTTAATAGTTTTGTGGATTTCTTTAACGTCTGGCTCAATAGAAGAAGTCAATTGAATTTTCCACTGTTTCAGCATTCAATCTCTTGGGATATGTTGTTTTGGTTGAAGTATATAAAGGAGATCCAGCCTGTGACAAATGCATATTTTAAAAAAGAGAGGACCTCCCAGACCTGCTGACAGGGTCTCAGGGTCCTCCAAGGTGCCTCAGACCACATCTTGAAAACTGAGGTACGGGTTTAATTTCAACAGAAATTATACATAGCGAATACAAAATGCTTTCAGAGAACAGAGAATTAAGTACACAAAAGTTTTTTGAGAGGCTCTCCACCTTAACCTTATGAATCAGACAAATATTATTCCCAGTTTGAAAATAAAGAATATGAGGCCTATGAGACCAGACCAAAAGGCTTGGGCCATTGAAAAAGAGAGAGTCTCAGCCCAATCGGTATTGTTTGTTTGTTTACTTGTTTTCTAGGGAACTTCTGGTGGTGGAAAGAGATTGGACTTTCCAAGCCCAGGTTTGAATCCGTGTCAACCTTGGATGATTTTGCCACTTTAGCATCATTTAAGCTCAGTTTGCTTGTAAGCAATGGAGGAAATGTCAGTGGGGCTGACAGAATTTACACTGCTTGTTTCTGAGAGTATAGGAAATCGTATATGATATATCCTTAAAACGTTGTCTAGTATATGATGTGAGCTCAATAAATGGTGGCTTTTATTTTATAATATTTATCTGCACATTTAACTAATTTTCACTATATAACACTGCCTAGAAAGATGTCTGGGGTTTAAATAAGTGGAAAGGGTTATCTCTATAATTTATGTTTGCGAAGGTTATAGGGCTTGCCATGTAACTTGGAAACTTTAACTGACAGGGACCGTCATAGCTCAACACGTTATATGAGAAAAATGTCTTGAATTCCTAATCTTGTTCATTTTAGTCAATATTTTAATCTAATTCCTTAGACTTAGAGTTAATACTTTACAAAAAATGACTGCAGTCTTAAAATTGTCCATATCATAGTTTTTGATTTGGATTGATATTTAGATCTATTTGGGAGTGAGGCAGCATGAAAGGCAGCTTTTTACATCACTTATGTATTTTATTTGCATATTTACCCCCACAGAGCAACTACAAGTCAAAGCAGATATTGCATTTACAGGAAGAAATATAAATTGGTATTTTTATTTATAAGAATAACATATTCTGTCAATTTGGTAAATAATTTTGATACACTTTTTTTATGTTCTGAAATTCTAAACTCAAAAAAAAAGGAATTTCATATTTGACCATAGTGCTAAGCCTTTAAATATTATGAATTTTACAAGTCACTCCAGCTAAATAATGCATTTTAATTAAACAAAATGTATCTTAAATATCAAAGAAAATGTTTTGATATTATATATATTTATTAAACTTTACACTACCTTATTCAATACACTTCAGCTTTTATACATGTAATAAATATACATACATAAATTAGAATGAGACAGATGAAAAGGAAATGGCCATCTCAAGTTATGATGAAAGCAGGAAAGAGTTAACATTTTTCAGATGACTGCATAAAGGAGGGAAGAAGTAATAAATTTGCACTTAAAATTCATTTCTGAGATCCTAACTAGGTGACTCAAAGATTGAAACATAAATAGTCACAAATATGTCACAATATATTTTATTCGAAATTCTACTGAGGACCCAAACAATTCTAATCATAATAATAGGACACTAAGTGTGCAGATTAAAATTTTCAATATATTCTATACTCTTAGCAAAAAAATGCAATGAAACTTAGAAGATAATGTTTATAAGGAGGTAATACAAAGAAAATAACTTATTCAAGAATATTATCCACCCACTGCCCAACCCAAAATTCCAACATTTAAGATCATTTGGCCGTTTATACCAGGAAGGGAAATCACAGTGAATAATTTTCTAAATGATATGGCTTCTTACAAAGCAGCTAGGAAATTCTAGGAATAGGAGAAAGAGCAAGTAACTTTGAATGTAATTATAACATTTCAAGGCACTGGTTTCTGTTCACGAAGAACAAGATCAAATAGGATACTCTTAAAGCAGGAAGCTGGACAGGGAAGACAGAGGCCGAGGAGTTTTAGAATCGTGTGCATGGCGTCTCATAAATAAACAAAAGCACAAAGGAGTCACTGAAGGCAACACTTTTTCCTTCACAGCTTTTTTTCTTTCCACTTCTTTTTAGTTCCTCTAGAACTGGTGTGGAATGACGGTGGTTGGGAATTTATATTTTATAATCCATCATTTTATTACAGTATCAGGTGCATCATTTTTAATCAAAAGTCTTTGACCTCTTCGATGTGTATGCTATATACCTGAATATGTATTATCCTCACTTCAGAAACCTTAGTTATTCCTCAATGGCAGTTCTTTTTCTCTTAACTGCACTGCAAAATGAAAAAATATATACACATATCTTTCTGAAACACCACAAAGTTCACTGAAATTAATGAGTAGAGATTTAACAAATTAAAATAATTCAAAGTGGTAAGTTCATTTCTTCTTGGTTGTGTCTCCATTAAAAAGATTTTCCAGGAGTGGTACATAATTCCTGTTTGACAGCAAATTACTTACCTTTTTGAGGCACAAACATGTTTGGCTTAAAAGAAATATTTTCCTTTCTGTCTTTAGTGTGTGTGTGAATATATATACGTTCTTTGCTTTTTTCTTGTCCCTGAGCCAGCATCTGTGCCAGTCTTCCTCTATTTTATATGTGGGATGCCGCCACAGCATGGCTTGATGAGCAGTATGGAGGTCCACATCCGGAATTCAGGCCCACAAACCCCAGGCTGCCAAACCAGAGCATGCAAACTTAACTACTATGTGCCACTGGGCTGGTCCCCTAATAAATTCCTTGAGTGGCAAATGTTGGGATTTTAAAAATGTGTTGAATGAATGACATGGCATTAACAAGTAATTTCAACCATATACTCACACACAAGTTCTAATTTAGTGAATATTCTCCACCTTTCCTCTGTTATCCTGCAAATATGAAAGCGAAAGAAGATATATATTCAACGAACAGTTTCTCAAGCTTGAAGAATGTATAGGCCCTTTTTACATTAAAAAAAAATCCTAATTGACCTTTGTATCAACTTAAATTACCTTATGGTATTAAACACTTGAAAACATAAATCTTGGGATAAAGTCCAAGTTATTCTTGGGATTTATAACTATAAAACCAAAGGGAATTTATAAATTAAGTACAAGCACAATTACAAAACCCATAAAATTAAAAATAACAACATAAATTTAAAGTAATTAATCATGTGGTATTGCTGACAGTAAATTTCCAACCTCAACTTGAATACAATATGCTTTCTATAGTAAAAATTTCTGTTGAGTTTCACAAGCCTAGTCAACCCTTTGCCTTGCAATAACTTGTTTTCTCTTTTTTCTTACTTTAAATTGTTACAAAATCAGTTTCTATAGTTGTAATTTGGACTTCACTTGGGAGAAATACATTGTATGTGACTTTCTATCTCATCTAATCATTAATTTGACGTCATTAAAGTACCACTTGGAGCCAATGAAATTATAAACCCAAAGGCAATCATGACATGAAATAATATACCTGTACTTGCTCATATAAATAATACAGAATATGCTTATATGAAGTTATAATTAAATTATTTTCAAAAATAATAAAATTAAAATACAAATTCTAGTAGAGATATTGTGGGACCTAAAAAACAGGTCCACAAATTTCTATGTGTCTGTAGTAGCAAATTTGAGAAATATTATATAGTAGATATGGGGGGAAAAAAGCCATTTGTCCTACAAGTTATTGTTAGGAACCATTTTAATTTTACCAGAAAACATTTATAAGTTAATTAGAAACCTGATTTTTTTCCAGAAGAGAATGGTAAATTTGTAGTTTTGGACCCATATCTTTATATCACAATTTAATTTGCCTCATTATTGAGCTGAAAGCTCTATGTTTTCAGTAAATATGAGAGAAATTATATTGGGAAAGTCATTATTTTATTTTCGGCAGATGAATATAAACTAAGTAAACTCCTTGCAGTAGTTTCTCAAAGTATTGCAACAGCAGTAATTAAACAAAAGCTCCAGAGTAATATTGGATTGGATATTTTTAAAATTGATCTTGAATACAGGTGCTGGAGGAAAAGTAGATTTAACTACTGAGGTAGGAGGTTCTGAACTTCTGTGGGATGTTAAAAGGGGTTACAGTTGGGGCCTTCAAATA
The DNA here is from genome assembly GCF_041296235.1 of Equus asinus. NCBI lineage: Eukaryota > Metazoa > Chordata > Mammalia > Perissodactyla > Equidae > Equus > Equus asinus. The sequence continues at coordinate 62,625,194 of NC_091800.1, forward strand.
TTTACCTTACTAGTTGTTGAATACTTCTACTTAGAAATTGAAGTCTGTCACTTTTGTCCTAACAGCAATATCTCTTTAGCACTAATCTGAAGTTCACTATCTATCACTGAGTTCTCATTTTAACCAAAAATGAGAAATAGTATGGGCCACTTTTTGCTTAGTCATTTTCTCAAATCATAAGGGAAGATTTACTCTTTCAGATATGTCAAATATTTCTGTTTACATAATAAGCGTTTTTCCCAATATCAAAAGTAAAACAGGGGCCGGCTCCGTGGCCGAGTGGTTAAGTTTGTGTGCTCTGCTGCGGCGGCCCGGGGTTCGGATCCTGGGCGCGGACATGGTACCGCTCCTCAGGCCACGTTGAGGCGGCGTCCCACATCCCACAACTAGAAGGACCTGCAACTAAGATACACGACTGTGTACGGGGGGTTTGGGGAGATAAAACAGAAAAAAAAAAAAAGATTGGCAACAGTTGTTAGCCCAGGTGCCAATCTTTTAAAAAAAAAAAAGGAAGATTGGTAACAGTGGTTAGCCCAAGTGCCAATCTTCAAAAAAAAAAAAAAAAAAAGTAAAACATGTTTTTTGGTAAAAATGTCAGATAATACAGATAATCGTAGCTATGAGTTAATGGAATTCTACCATCCACAGATTGTAGTATTTGGCTTTTCCCACTGTACCTCAAGTCAGTTCAGGGAAGGCGTAAGTTTTTTCTATGCGACTGTAACCTGTACTTCCACCGGTCTTGGAAGTCTACAGGTCGTTTTCCAAACTATGTTTAAATAAAGTCACATTGGTACTAATAACTCATTTTTTACTGGTTTTTGTTCCCAGGAGTTCTGCAGGAAGTTTACACCTTTGCAAATCTCCTCCCTGTTTTTTTGTTTGCTTGGTTTGGTTTTGGTTTGGTTTAACCCAAGAGACTTTATGCATGTGCTCACAAACACGTTCAAGAAACTTCCACCTTAACTATTACGTGCTTCATCTACACTGCAGCTTCTGAGCACTACTGCCTCTGCTGGGCTCTGCTATTGCCTTTCTTGGAATGTACCATATTTTCAGGATAGAAGTAGAATTTTATAGAGATGTCACTGCTTCTTCTAGACAGAGCCACCACTTGCATTAAGGGCAGTCATATATACAAGTGATTCTTATCACCATGGCTATCCCTGACAATGTTGAATTTTACCTGAATCCTTGGCTCCTAGAAAATAGTGAAGGTTAAAAAACACCCCCAAACTTTTGGTTCCAGGAAATAGCTCACTGCAAAGAACCACACCCCCCATATGACTTAGATAAGACCTATAGATGCCCCCCTTGTTTACCTGTGACAAAGTCAGACACAGATGCTCCGAATTCCTATTCTTTGCCCCATAAATAATTAGGCAGTGAGCAGTCACCACCTTTGGTCAATGGCCTTAGATTCCTGTGTCTTAACCTCACTCCAAAAGTATTCTTCGGGAACAGAACTGGAGGTGTTTGAAATTGAATTCTACTTTTCAGAAATATACCTACTATGATTTTTTCAGTATTTATCATTGTACTATTCTTAAGATGAGGGAAAAAATCCATCAATATAATTTAGTAAACTATAGTCCTTAGAATTTCTATAACCAAACTGCTATTTTGGATGAGTAAATAGCATTCTAAAAGGAAGGAGAAAAATACTTAAAAGAAGAAGAATGAGGATCTTTCTGTCTTTTTCACTGCCATAGTTGCAATGTGTCCAATGGCTGAAACACATTCAGAATTCAATATTTAATTTTTGGATAAATTAGGAAGGTGTTGTGTAAAGCAGTAACATAACAGGCTTTAGAGAAGAAAAATTCATGAATTCTAAGTTACAAATTTGAACATGTATCACTCCCAGTGTTAGACTTTCTATGTCATAAAAGGAAAAGGAAAAAAAAAAGGAGCTATGTCTGTTCCAGTTTAGAAGAGACTTAAGAGTCGAAACAACCAAATGCAATAATGTTCAGTCTTTGGTTGATCCAGCTGGGAAGAAATCAGCTATAAAAGACGCTTTTGGAATACCTAAATATTCTCAAATATAGGGTTAGTATTAAATAATATTAGGTAATTTGTCTCAATTTTGTTAGCTGTAATATGGTATTATGGTAAAGCAGGAGAATTTTGGGCGATGGGAGATGCATGTTTGAGGTATTTAGGAATGAAGTGTAAAAGTATCTGTAATTTACTTTGAAATGTGAAAAAAAAGTATAGCTAGTGAAGAAAATATAGAAAATAGCAACACATTAAAATCAGATTTTGGATATTGGACTGCTCACTATACTATTCTTTATACTTTTCTGACTGTGTAAAAATGTTCATGCTTATAGTAAAAGAGAGAGAAAAGGAAGAGAAAATATTTAGATAAAGAAGAGAAAAATAAAGTAGATATACCCCCACCTCAAGCCCATTCCGGAAAGGAGAGACATTTTAAAAGTTTCCTTAACAAATGCGAAGCCTCTGAGAGTAAGGGAGACAGAGAGCCTTCTCTGGCTAAAATGCGAGAAGGGCAGCTCTGCAGAAGCCTCCTGAACCAAGGGAAGGTGGGTGGTGCAGGCAGTGAAAGGATCGAAGTCAACATGTTCCCATGGCTTAGCATCTTACTTTTCCCTGAAACTTAGACCAAAATATTTTAGCCTATTAACAACATACAAAATTAGCTTTAATAAGAACCCATGAGGGGCCAGCCCTGTGGCGGAGCGGTTAAGTGTGCACGTTCCGCTTCCTGGAGGCCCGGGGTTTGCCAGTTCGGATCCCGGGTGCGGACATGGCACCGCTTGGCAAAAGCCATGCTGTGGTAGGCGTCCCATGTATAAAACAGAGGAAGATGGGCATGGACATTAGCTCAGGGCCAGTCTTCCTCAGCAAAAAGGGGAGAATTGGCAGTAGTTAGCTCAGGGCTAATCTTCCTCAAAAAAAAAAAAAACCCATGAGGTATTTAGTATTCTTCTATTGATAGATAGTGTCATAAATTTACCGTATCTTTATCACAACATTTGATGTTATAGGTGTGTCCGAGAGAGTGACAGAAACTTATTATTCCTTAAGATAAATTCCTACAAATTGAATTATTGGGCCAAAGATCTGAACATTTTGAAGGTTCTTAATTAAGATTACCAAACTTCTTTCTAGAATATATAGACGTGATCATAAACAATCATCATCATAATGATTACCATTTATGTAATTTCCTATATATAGGCATTACACAAACAATATAGCATGCCTAATTTTCTTACTCTATGCAATAGCTCCATTAGTAGATATTATTACCACAGTTTAACAAACTGAAAAACTGAGGCTTAAATAGTTTAGATAATTTGTCTAAGTGTATTAAGAAGCGAAATTACACAAATTCTAAGTCAATTTTTTCTGCCAAAATGTATAAATTTCCGCTAACATTGATTGCAATGTTCCTATGCACCTTTTCAACAATGGATCTTACATATTTTAAAGGCTAATACGATAGGTGAAAAATGACATCCCATTGTTTTAAAGATTAACTATTTTATTGGCCATTTACATTTCCTCTTTCATAATTGTCTTTTCCTGTCTTAAACACACCCTCTACTAGGACATCCATCTAGTTCTTACAAATTTATAATTGTTATCTATAAGTTAATATTATTAACCTTCTATTTAACTTATGGGTTAAAAATATTTATTTGCAGGGCTGGCCTGGTAGCGTACTGGTTAAATTGGCAGGCTGTACTTTGGCAGCCTGGAGTTCACAGGTTTGAATCCTGGGCACAGACATAGACACCACTCAAGCCATGCTGTGGCAGCATCCTATATATAAAGTAGGGGAAGATTGGCATAGATGTTAGCTCAGGGACCATCTTCCTCAAGCAAAAAGAGGAAGATTAGCAACAGGTGTTAGCTCAAGGCCAATCTTCCTCGCACACACAAAATATATATGTTTATTTGCCTCTAAGGTGAATTGAAGGAAAAAAGATCACATTTGTTACAAAGAAATAGGAGCTGTTCACCTAAATCTAAATTTAAATAGAAAAATATAAGAAAAATTAACTTTGGATAATTCATGTGAAAAGAAAATGTAGAAAAAGACTCCATTAATGGATATAATTCAAATTCAAGTTAAATTACCTGGAGTTTTTAGTCTAAATAATAATTTTATAGCTGGCCACTGCACATATTTGTGCCAATTTTTAATATATGTTTTAAAGCAATTCCACAAAATTGCTTCACAAAATATGTTCAAGTTGGCTATTTGTTTCATAGTTTTATCTCTCTGTAACAAAAATGGAAAAAGTAAAGATGTACAAATTGCTAATATATTTGGTCAATGCAACTATTCTGAAAAATTTCATTTTAAAACAGCCTATTTTTTTAAGTGATTTTTTAAAATACAGCTGTCTAGCCAGTGTGTATGTCAAACTTGGCGTCAGTTTTTGCATATTTTAATTAAGGGGATTAATTTAGTTTACTGCTATCTAATCTTTTGGCTTTACAGTATTATAAATGTATATTTTAAAATGAAAGTGCACTCAACCAACCAGTTAATTGTAACATACAAAATGTACACAATTTCTTTTTTGACATTTCAACCATGTTTAATTGAGCGCAACTATAATTTTAAAAATTAATTGTAATGATGCAACATGAAATATCTATGTAACCTATTTAAATACGTTTATATTTAATAAATGCCCTCCCATTAGCATTCACAATATATCAAATGCTAACCTTATACATATACTTTTACATATGCAATGCGAAGTCTACAAATATATGGACAAAGTGAAATAAAAAATGGAAACAATGATTGAGCTAAGTTAGAAACTACTCCTAAAATTAGGACAAATATTTTAAAGGTTTGAAACATGCATATTTCCTCTTTTCTCTGAGAGGTACTAACAGTGAATAAACAGTAATCTAAGCCATATTTATTATGGAACCATATCTGAAAAGATTCCTAGTACAGTCAAAGAGCTTTCTGGAAATAGTTGCTATTAAACAACATTTCTAAGAGAGAACTAAAACAGCATAACCAAATGAATATCCTTCTCAGCTTAATGCTATTTCTGGTGTATATTTAGCTAGATTCTACTATAAATTCTCAGAGGATATGAAGTAGATGAGATAAAATATAAATGATAATTCAAATAGGTTAATCTTATTTTATATTATCCTTCAAATTTAATAGAAACTATTTTTTCCAACACGATACCTCTAATTTGCAGACCTATTCTTTGAAAAAGGTTCAGATGCAGTCAGAAGTAATACATGCTCTTAGGATATTTTACGTCTTAGCCTAGAAAACTGCATCCCACTAGACTATTCATTCACTTGAGTAATAAATTCTTTTCGGGGCATTTGTAAGAAGGAGAGCCAGGATGAGTGTTATTCTCTTCTGTAACATTATTCATATTTTGCAAAAGTGAACTTTTGGCTTTCTTTTGCTCAATTTTATTACACTTTAGGCAAGTTGCAGTGAATCCCATTCTTCACACACTTGATTTGTGAAGAGAGAGACAGAGTTCACTTCAGGAGAGAAAAGCATGTAAATCTTGATGAAGTCTGAAAATGAAACAAATGGCTAAAAAAAATTAGGTCTATTAGAATCCAGGCTTCTTATTTCATAGTCTGCATGTGTATCCTTTTAATATGTGAGAAATGGATTTAGAAGTATCTTAAAATAAAATTTTAAAACAACATTTATTGTTAGCAATTATTTCCTCAGAGGAAAAAAATAAGGCTACAACAATCCTGCCAGTCTTATGTCAAGCCAGTCTATGAAACAAGTCGAGTTCATGTTGTTTATTAATTATTAAAATTCGTATTTTTTGAAACATTATTAAAACATGAAAGAAAGAGAAATGACACTTAGAGGAATTCAGTGCACGTGGTTATTTTACTTATAACAGAGTCTGAACTTATTATTTGGCTGTAGTGGTAGCTGGGCAACATGTTGTACCTACTTGGTCCTATAAGCCTTTACTTCTCCTTTTACACCTCCAGCACCTTGAAAATCCATCTTTCTCTCCTACTCAAATCCAAATCCCATCTATCTCAAATCCGTATCTCCCTCAGCTCTGATTACCAAGGACACGCTCCTTTGTCTCAAATGCAGTAAAATTGTGAACAGTTTCGAATAAAAAACGAGGCTCTTTTTTATGCTTGCTACCATTATCTGCCACATAAGCAAATTAACATAATATGGAGACCACATATTTTTGTATCCCAACAGATCTGGAATCCTGATTCCCATTCTTCTACTTAATAGTCTTATGTCACTCAATACTCAATATGCCGCTAAATTTATATCAGATTCTGTTAAGATATCTTGATGTAGTAGACAATAATCCTTATTCTTTAGGTTTGGTGAAAGTTTTACATTTGCATGTAATTCACCACTGAAACTATACTTGGCTTCTACGTAGAATGTCTGAATCCTCAAACTACCCATTTTCTAGAGCCACAGAATAAAATAAGGAGATAGCCAGAAGATACAGAGAGATAAGGCCGATTGTATTACTAACTCTGGCTTCGGTCCAAGGCCCAGTGGCTTTATGAGTTGGGTTAGTCTGTGCAAAGCTTTCAGAATTCCTTTAGCCTCGACCACTGGCAAGCTTAAGAACACCACTAAAAGCAGAACTAATGGGTTTCTTGGCCTTTTTTCCAGAGCCCTTTCTCTAATCACGGTTTTTCAAATACTGTTACTGCCACAGTGAGGAGACAGCAAAGGGAGCTGGTCCTAAGGAAAAACTCACCAAAGACAAAAGGGAAAAATCAATGTGTCCCTAAGGCCTAGAGCCACAGACTGAGTTACACGCTCTCAGTCTTCTTAGGCAGGTCCCTTTCTCGTTGTATTATACAGCCAGCAGTGTGTTCTTGCAAAGAAGTTCACAGAGAAAGAATTCTCAAAACCCAATGGTCATGAATAAAATTTTTGAAGAGTTACAATTTTGTGAAAAGCACAAAAATGACATTGTAAGTAGACAGACATTTTGCATAATAAATATATAAATTATGACAAAATTAAAAATTGTGGTAAATCTTATAAGATGAATAAATAGATTCTGTGGAAGAGAATAACAGGGAGACCTTCTTTATGCTGGATAATTGGTGAAATTCTCTCTGAGGAAGAGATATTTAGACAGAGAACTAGCGAGGAGGAAGACAGGGAGGTGGAAACACAAAACAGAATAAACTTAATGAAGAACTTTCTAATACGTTAACCAAATAATGTCCTGGCATTATTCATCCAAATGAGCACAACTAACTCTTGAGTAAGAGAAAAGGAAAGGAACTTGACAGCCTCTGTTTTCTTTTCCTCTTCATCCCTTTGGGTTTCTACCTTCCAGGTGGCTTCCTATAGTCTTTAAGCCAAAAGCCACTTTGCTGGTCTTCCTTTTTCTTCATCATTTTCTTCTTCAGTGAAGAAGAAAATTTGAACTACAAATTTTGAAACAATTTGAAAGAAGAATTGATTATGTTGTGTGTGGAAGAACTCCTAGTTTTCCAATGACATCCATTCTTACCGTTGTTAATAATTGACTCCCTAGATTGGAATTAGACACATGGCTGCCCAGCTAAGAACGACCTGCTCCATGTTTTCTGTAGCTTAGTATGACATTTGACTAAGCCTCGTCCACTTGGAGGGAAGCTGAAGTGATGTGTGCTACTTCAGGGCTGTGCGCTGAGAAGGAATATGACATGCCTTCCCTGGTCTTTTCCCACTGGCAGGGAGGTAGTGTCTTTTAGAGTAACCCAGAGGTAGGAGTCACCTTTTGAGAAGTCCAAAGTCTTGGTAACAGACCAGGCCCTCTCATCTCTGGACTGTTACAAGAGACAAAAGGAAAACAAAAGGCCTTTTAAGCGGCCAGCCCAGTGGCACAGTGGTTAAGTTTGCATGCTCCACTTAGGCAGCCCAGGGTTTGCTGGTTCGCATCCCAGGCGTGGACCTATGCACCAGTTATCAAGCCATGCTGTGGCAGGCATCCCACATAAACTAGAGGAAGCTGGGCATGGATGTTAGCTCAGGGCCAGTCTTCCTCAGCATAAAGAGCAGGATTGGCAGTGGATGTCAGCTCAGGGCTATACTTCCTCTAAAAAAGAAAAAAGCCTTTTAACTTTTTTGAACCATTGCCTGTTTGACTTCTTTATTGTAGAAGTTTAGCCTGAATTCTAAATGTGGCCAGTTGTATTTTCCCAAAAATTACTGTAATCCTAAGTCATATTCTACATGCTTTTCTTACAATGTGACTTTGATACTCCTCCTTTCAAGAAGTGGGGTCTATACTCCCTTGTCTGGAATCCTAGAGGCCTTATTTCTATGACAGAAATAATGATAGGCAACTTCCAAGGCTATGCCATAAAATTCCACACGGTTGTCTAGAAATACTCATTCTTGTATCCAGGCACCATGATGCGACAAAACCCAAACCAGCACACATGGAGAGCTCCCACTGAGGAGGCTTGGGACTATCAGAAGAGAGACATGGCCAGCCCCTCAGCATCTCGCCTGCCGTTCCAGCTCCAGTCACATCTGACTGCAAGTGCATGAGGAACCCCCAGCTTAATTAGCTGGTATTATCCCATAGTAGTTTCACAAGGATCTCAAGTTAGAGTAAAGCTTGTCTCAGCAAGATTTGTAGTTGTGGCTTCTTCCTAACAGTAAACACCAATAAATTTCATAGAAGGCTCACAAAGATGTTCTGGTGGACGCACCACAAGACTGGACTGAAAGGAAGAGAGACAATACAAAATGAAAACAGGTCTTTGAACTCCTCAACTTTTATGGGCTGGAAGCAGGCTGAGAGATCCACTCAGCTGCAAATGTGAACTACAATTTAAGAAAAGGGAACGATGTTTCAGAAGGCAGAACCAAGATGCCAAAGAGAGAAGCCATAGCCATCAAGAATCAGTCATGGGAAGCAGCACTGTGACCCAATAAATAAACTAGCAACATTTTCTCAGCTGGATTTAAGGATTATTATGGAGTGTCATCCAGAGCTATATATGATTTAGATGATGAGATCTTATTCCTTGATCTTTTTGATTCCTGATGCTGTAATGCAATGAAAATTCTGGGGGTTCTTGGGCAGGATGAGTATATATTGCATGTAGGAGGAATGTAAATAATCAGTGGCCCGAAAATTCTTTGTTACTCCTCCCATTGAGAAGTAAAGTCTATGCCTCTCCCTGAGATCTGGCCTCTAAATACATAACCAGTAGTGCATGACAGAAATGATATTTTGCCAGTGTCCAGAACAAGGCTGAAAGAAAGTGATAGTTTCCACATCCTGTCTCTTGAGACCCTCGCCTTATACCCAGCTACCATGCTGTGAAGAAGTCCAAGCAGCCCAGTGGGGAGGACTGCCTGGAGAAATTCACATGGAGAAGAACAGAAGCCCCTAGCCCTCAGCATCAGCTGAGGTTCCAGCCAACTGCCAGCACTAATTTACAGCCATATGAGATCATTTTTAAAGCAGAGCCTCCAGCTCCCAATTGAGCTGACCCAGTTGATGTCATGGAGAGCAAAGACCAGCCTCCCTTTCACCAGATTGCAGATTGGGAAACCAAAGAAAACAATGTTGTTGTTTTATGCCAGTAAGCTTGCAGTGGTCTGTCAGAGAACAAGAACACTAATTTGACATAATTTCCTCACTTATAACCCTCCAAAGATTTCCCAGTGAACTGGAAAAAAGCCCAGAAGCTCAGATTACTTACCAGAGCCTAATAAACCTTTCTTGACTTGATCTCTGACCACATCTCCAACCTCATTTCTTTCCACATTCAACATCTCTCACTATTTTGCAGGTCCAAGAGGTTTCTTTATGGTCTTCAATCAATCCAATATTCCTCCAATTCAAGGCCTTTGTTATTATTGTCTTTTTCTCTGGAATATACTTTCCTTGATTATGTGGTCACTTTCCACCATTCAGCTTAAATTACACCTCTTCAGAAAAGACTTTGCTGATCATCTTAGTCAAATTTGTTCCCTTTGCACTTCTCTTTTTACAGTGCCCCATTTTATTCCTTTATAGCACTTGTTATTACTGAAATTAACTATATTAATTCACGTATTTATTATCTGTCTTTACTATTAGATTTTAACCTCCATAAGCCAGACACATTGTCTTCCCGTTCTCTGCAGATTCTCGAAAGCCGTGTGTGACACATACTAAGTGTTAAAAAATATACATGAAATGAGTACGGATTGAACAGCAACCATAATTTATACTTTGTTCCTCACTTGTTTGTCACCTTTTCCTGTTACCGCATGACATTAATATCTTACTCAGACTTAACAGTAAGATAAAGATATCCCAGAGTTTTCCATTGTGGCCACATGGTCCCATACATTTACAAAAGCCAAAATAATTATATTATTTAAGAGAGTGAAGAGTTGGGTTCTGCCACGTATATAATTTTTAGATATAACTTAAATTGAGTGGAGTACATTTAAAGTAATTTCTTTTCTTTTCTCCTTTTTTTAAGAAAATTAGAACTAGGTACCTCTAAAGCTACAATAGTCGAGACAATGTTGGACTGAGATAAGATACACATAGAGGTTAATGGAACAGAAGAGAGTCCAAAAATATTTAGGTTCCATAAACATGCCAGTTCATGAGTTATAGATGGTTAAATTACCAAATAACTAAATTTTTCTGAAAAGCGTGGTAACGTAGACTTTGAATCAAATGGACTATATTTAGTCTTCAGTTCACTTGCTCAATGATTTCAAGCGAATTGCAGACATTCAGCCCCCATTACTGCATTACTCTCTCCCATCAGTTGAGTCCAGAACTTGGCCTTCTTGCAAGAGATCTAGACTTATGATCATTTTTCCATCTCCTCTTTACAAGCTGCTGCACATTCCTTTAAGACCATTTGGTTCCAGAAAAACTTAGAACAAAATTTCACCCCAGACAACACATAAATAGAGATGTCACTTTTTTCTTTGTTTAAGCTAACATTCACTGAGCATATACATTGCAAGAACTATTTTAAGCACCTTAACTTATTAATGAAATTAATATTCTTTCTCCATGAGGTTGCTAGAATATAAATGAACTGAAGTGTGGTGAGTTTAAGTACTATATCTCAAACAAAAAGCAAATTTAAATATGACCGAACCAGAATTTCTAAATTTTGTTTTTATAGATCTAAACTACCTTCTTAATCTGGCATTGCTCCATTTAATTTTCTTCAGGATATCTCTACTTGCACGCACTACAGCCAAAAAAATTTTAAATTTACAAAATTTAGTTCATTTCTATACCTCAAAATGGATATATCTGTCCCTTTTCTTATATTTCGTATGGGTGAATGTCCTGGCCAGAAATCTGGAAGTTTCTTCTTTATGACCCTATATTCAAATCTGCTACTAAATTTTCGAGATTTTATCTTCTTAATAATTCCCTAATCAATTCAATCCAAAGCATTCCCAGATCTTAGTTCAGACCCAAGTCATTATTTGTAGAAATTACTGTGACATACTCTGAACTCCTTTTCTTCATTTCCTCTGGTATCTGATCTATTTCAGACATTGCTACAACAGTAATCTACTTAACAATCAAATTTGATCGTGCCATCAGGACTAGATAAAATTTTTCGATGATTCTCCATATTACATTAAATTGTTAATTTATTTTTAATCACTTGTCTCTCTACCAGAATATGAGCTCTTTGAAGGCAAACCGGATCTTTAATCCTCTACTCCAGTGTCTGATACTAACAAATAGCTAAAAAAAATGTTTAACAAAACACTTTTTAAAATGAAGAGGGTAGATGAATATAAACTTGTTTTTGTAAACAGTGTGGAAATTGAAAGTAGAAACCTTGCTTATGTTTCCACTACATTTCAATTCTTTCGGGCAGTACCCAGAGTAAAATAAAACAAAATGAAGTGCTCATATGAGTAAGTATCATATGAAATAAGTCATATGAAATAAGTATCTTTAAAGGATGAGTGGAGTAAGGATTGATTTTTATTGATTAAATATACTTGTAAACAAGCCAAGAACATATCAGAGGCTGAAGTCATCCCAAACTGAAACTTCTATTATTTAAATTTCGAAATCAGTAATAATACTTATTAAACAGTATTAGGATGAGCAACATTATCAGAATAAGTTGAGGAAGAGAATCCTGCTTAAAAAAAATCAAAAAATAATCGAACTCTAATAGTCAGCAAAGGCACTAAGATTACTTAAAAATGAACGGAATATCTTATTAATTTGAGAAAAATCCAACTAGTTTCACTCATTTTGAAAAATGGGTAGAGAAAATTTGTTATCCCTATTGTAAAATGAACTTTTGAATGGCCTACTGCTTTTTATTACCATAGATCTGAAAAGAGACAATGATTTCTTGCTTTGTCTTATATTGTTTGTTTGTTTTTTATTCTCTTGGCTTATTTCTTCCTTCCTTTCTTTCTTCCTACCTTTCTTTAACAAAAACATACTGTCCAGGTATTTCATTATGTTAATGCCAATTTTATATAATAAACAATTATTTTATCATGAAAAGAAAGGATAATTTACCTACTTTGATCATTACCACAAAAATTAAAATTATTTGAGAAAACCAGTCCAACTATCATTGAAGTGCTCCATACATTTAAAAAACTTTAATTTTATTACACACAAACTTAGCATAATAAAAAATAAATTTAACTATACAAATTTAGGAAAAACAAGAAAACGATATAATGTCAATTTTAGTAACATAAAGACAAAAATTAAGACTAACAAATGCTTCAGATATTTAATTTCTTTTATAAACAAAGTAATGACATTATTTTATATAACATATTCAATATTAGTCCACATGGATATCTCTCTGAATAGGATTAAATGAAAAATTATATGAAAAAGGATTAACATGTATTAACTTAATAATAATCAAGTAGATAGTAATTAATAGGTTGCCTGAGAATATATTCCTGAACCCAATTTTAATACTTTTAACTGTCATCAATATGAATCTCTTTTTTAAAATACTTATTCAATGTTTAATTTCAATTAGAACCAGCTCTTATGGAGCATCAGTTTTTCCTGTTGGAGAAGGACTGTTAGCAATGCTTTCCTGTATACTTAATTTCACACGGTTGTTGTCAAGGTAATGATTAACTTAATTTTATTTTACCTTAGTCCTCCTTTCAAATGCACATTATTTTTTTGTAAAGATTAAGAAGAAACAAAAGAGAGATTATTATTTAGAAATCCTCTGAAGATTAGTGTCTGTGATATGCTAAAAGCATTATGCAATATGTATATCTCCAGAGATAAAATCAATAACATCCCAAATTTCTGTTCTACCAATTGGATGATCCGTTGATGTAGCGATTTTTTTTTTTGAGGAAGATTAGCCCTGAGCTGATATCCACAGCCAATCCTCCTCTTTTTGCTGAGGGAGATTGGCCCTGAGCCAACATCCATGGCCATCTTCCTTTATTTTATATGTGGGACGTCTGCCACAGGATGGCTTGATAAACGGTGCACAGATCTGCGCCTGGGATCCAAACTGGCGAACCCCAGGCTGCCAAAGAGGAGCTTGCGAACTTAACCACTGCACCACTGGGCCAGCCCTGATGACGCAGTAATTTTGAATGTATATTCTCACATATGTATGTATGTAATTTATATATATGATTTAAGTGTATGTGCATACATGTCCATTTTGAAGAAGTACACGGTTTTACACTAAGCCCTTTGTCTCTAAGTGAGAAATTAGGGATTCCTCAAATTCAGAAGCTTTAGTGTTTCTGTTCTGTAATGTTTCTTAAATTATGTCAAATGTACAAAATCCTGAAGAGCACAGAATCTACTGTTGCTAGCCCATGAGAACACAGAGATAAAGTTCCACCTAGACTGGTCAGAAAAAAAAGCAAATTTTTCCTGAAGTTTAAAGGGTGAAGTTAGGTAGGAGACAAGGAGGCACAAATATCCATGAGCAGAAGTGGGAAAGCAGGAAAGTGAAAAGTGCATTTACACAGTAGTTTGATGGGGTCGTATATGTGAGTAGTTGAAAGTAATTGCAGGCATTAATGCCAGATTACGTAAGGTTCCCAATTTCAGAAAATAATTTGGAATCTATTCATTGGTCAAATCAGAGATAACAGGATTTTTGACCGCCAAAGTTGCATGATCAAAATTTTGCTTCTGGAGGATTCTTCTGAAAGCAATATATTGGATAGATTGAATGAGAAAAGTTTGGAGGCAAATAAATCAGATAAAAATTTACTGTAATTCCCTGGATGAAAGGTCAGAGGACACTTGAGGCTGGTTTGTGGCAGCAATAATAGAAAAGAAGGGAGAGATCTGAGGCATTGTTTAAACTAAATTGAGTGAGCTTCCCGAACAATTGAAAATAGAAGTAGAAAGAAAAGCGACATATATCCCTGATGGTACTCTGGGGTGGGTTGAGGTGAGGGACGACAGGAGATTTCAGCTCCTTATAATATCCATCAGCCTTCACAAGCCATCCTAAGTACTAATAATATTAATAATACTCCTCATAATAACATAATATTAATTTATATTTTCTTATTTTTATAGAAAGTATGAAAGGAAGAACCTTGGTAAATTTTTATCTTTTATTCTTTTAAAAATAATATATAAAGTGGTTACTATAGAAAACTTAGAAAAACTATAGAAAAAGTTTCCTCTCCATGCTCCTCCTTCCTCCAATGTCACTGAGCCACTTTCTCTAATGCCCTCCTATACATCAGTTCTGGAGCATCACTGATCGAGACCGAGGCAGAATAACTATGAACTTAGTGCTAATAATAATAGGACAATCACAGTTGCAAGGGACTTTATGTCAAGGGAAATGCAGAATGTTTTCAAAGATATGTGAAGTTTGAGATGATGAGGTATAGAATTATCTATCAGGCAGCTAGAAAACAGGACTGAAGCTCAATGTGAAATCAGAAGAGAACTAAGCAATTAATGAAAGGGTTAAGCTTATGAACTGAATTCAGGGCACAAAAATATGTAAGAAATGATGGAAGGAATAAAGTATAGCAAGGCAGAGGATAAATATCAGTCATAGAAGCACGAAAAAAAAACTGTTGGTGTAAAATACTACAAGATCCCAAGAAAAGAAATTCAAAATGGGGAGATATTGATCAATCTCAAATGATCAAAGTCAAGGAAAATGGTGATGGCATTCACTAAATCTATGTTCAACAGATATTAATTGAATATGGTGAATAACTGAGATCTCATGGAGAATTTTGAGAAATAACTTTCAATAAAAGAGGACAGACAGAAATCAAATTTCAGGTTCTAGACATTATCTAGTGAGATACAATGAGTCCTTGAGGTCAAGGATGTGTCTTGCATTTTAACTATTGTATTTACTATGGTATCTGGAGGTTATGAAGGTCAATGAGTAATTGTAGATGATGGTAATAAATGGGAAAAATAGAGCAGCATTTTTTAAGTTTTATAGAAAACTCTCACTTACTAAATGAGTGCTATGTGCCAGTACCACGGTAGCGGTTTTAAACATATTCATTTATTTAATCATCTTGAGTTTCTAAAGCCATTCTATAAATAAGGAAAAATGGGTTTACACACTAAAGGTGATGGTTCGAGGTTAAAGAGATCATGAATATTGAAATCAGGGTTTAACTTTCCAAGTTTCAAAGTCTATATTCTTTATATTGTATATGTCATATTCTTCAGGTGCATACGAATAACTAAACAAAGACGTGAACAGAGTATGGGGAAGGTTTTTGAGCAGGTACTGGTGATAAATCAAGGGCTGAGGAAAAGTATAGCTGTCTAAAGAAGAAAGAGGAGGACTTTTGTTAGTAAAGATGCATACAGAGATGTATTCAGGATGGAAGAAATAGCAGCCACCTTGAGTGCAACTGTTGTAATTTATAACCTAGAGGTGCTGTCGTAATTACAGAGTTCTGCAGAGAAATTTTTTTAAAACCCACATTTAATACATCCCTATATAAGCAAGTTTAAGAAGAACACAATAAAGTGTGGACACAGAAAAAGTTAGAAGGAACTAGACAGAACAGCTAAGGGAAAATATGAGAAATTTTAGTAGGAAAAAAAGTATAAGGTGCTCCATATATCCTTTGTCATGTGATTTTCATGGTCTAAATTTAAGTTAACATGTAACTGAAATGTAAAGACAATGAACAAATATGCTTCTTAAACTGAACACACATTCATCTATCTCTTGTAGATACATAAATTAAAAAGATATGGCATACTTCCTCTCAAATCCAGCTGGTTTGCCCGAAAATGGTGACATATTTGCATGCAATAAGACATTGGATGAAAATATATATTTACATCATTCAGCATAAATATTAATCATGAACTAATCCAGTATAATTTATTTTTAGTGCAAATGTAGAAATGTTAAAATACTATATCTACTTTAAATATATTGATGAATAAAATATATATAAATCTGTGACTATTCATTTCTCCATCATTGTTATACCAAAAATCATTTCAAATATTTGTAAATATTTCATAAGACTAAACATAATCTATGTACAATAATGACACATGTTTTCATATTGCAACTAATTAGAGGAAGTTTACATTGATAAATAAAATATAATACCTGGAATTATATTATTATTAATGTTCAATTACTTTGCCTGAATGAGATGTTATACCATATTCTTCTTCTGTCAGTTCAAAACTGGATAGCATTTTTCACTTATTCAATGAAGACTATATTGTGAAATGGAAAAGTAGCAAATTAATTGCCATTCAGACTTCTGCCTCTGTAGTGGAAGGTGGATAGAGAAAGGATCAAGTCAAGGAAGGACAATGCATTTTCACTTAGATTCAGCGCTTAAATATTGTGAATGCCTATTATGTGGAGATTTCTTTTCTTTATGGTTGCTGTCAATTCCAATTCCTTTCACAAAACATTATATAAAAGGCCTGAAAAATACCAAAAAGGCCTTGCATAAAATGTGAACTCTTTTCCACTTCAATGCACTTTAAAGAATTGACATTTATATAGAAAGAGAGACAAGGAATTAAAGAAAACATATTTATTAAAATATTGTATATAAATATTAAATTATAGCTTCTGTATTCCTTGGAAAACTAATATCCATATATTGGTAAAGTGCCATTACCCTTTACACCTAAAACTATTTTTAGAAGTAACTATTCCAGCCCATTTCTTGCGAGTTCTGTGTTCAATACCTTTTGGCCAAAAAATTTTTTCAGGAACTGAACATTTATATTTGTGTTTTACAATGTTTATACTCATCATTGAAGGAGACTGTAGGGCCAACATATTTAATTTATTTATAAAATAAAGAAGTTAACAAGAATAATATCTTTAAAATTGCTCTTAAGGAAATTGGGTTACTCTTCCAAACGTTAAAATTGTCAGGAGAGTTTAACAAATTGTTAGAAGCTGATGATGTTTTAGTAACAATGAATTGTTAACATTGGGTTCTTGTCACTCTTGCCCAGGAACACAGAAACCAAGTCATTCTTCTGCACAGTTCACCTTGGGTCGAGTTCAATGCCAACCCATGATAGGTGTTTTCAGTTAGCTGTTTTGAATAATTTTGGATTTTTGAGATACTATAGAAGAATAACTTAAAGGAATTTCTTCTGAAAAAAAGCTCACTATTCTTCCAAGTATGGACGACAATGAATACTTCAGTCCAAAAAAAATCAGTAGGAAATAGGTAAATAGAAACCAAAGTTGCAAGTTTTAAATTTTCTAGCAAGCGACTCTTTCTACCTGAATAATTTAGATTTTGAATCATGTCATAATTTTAAAGAATTTGATCCAATAGAATGTTTTCTATGTTAATTTTTCTGCTGTATCTTAATATAGAGAATTAAACGAAGTTAAAACGAACATTTGCTGTTATAATTTACTGGATTCGGAGAATCTGTAAACTTGCCAAAAATGTCATTTCTTTCTGTTTCATTAAGATTAGATACTGGAAGTATACTATTAGCTCTTAACTTAAGAATAATTATACGTGTATAAGAGTGTATGTATTCATTCAATATTTTTACTGGTTAGGAACACAAAAGAAGATATATAAACTCTCTAATGATGTCTTTTTTCTCAAAGTTGTTACAGTGAACTTCAAAAGTTTTGACTGTCATCTCTTGACAAGGGAACTATCTTTCTATCTGTCATCTATCTGTCCATCTATCTATATCATATTTATACCTACAGCGAGAGAAAGAAAAACAAATTACCTCTTTGAACTTATTAGCACCCAGGTGAAGATGCCATTTAACTTGAGAAATATCTTAGAACACTTATGACCAATGTAAATGGCAGAAAATACAAAAGGAGTTTAGCATAATATTTGACATCAAGCACCTTATAAATTAGCAATAATTAGGCAAGTATACAATAACCATAATACAATGTGAAGTGATATACATTCCAAAAGAAGTTCAAAATGCAATGGTTATTCAAAAGACAAGTTACCTGCAGCCGAATAATGAAGAAAAGAATAAAGGAGGGTAGAAAGACTGATATGAGCATTGATAATTAAACAGTTCTCACAGTGAGATGAGGCGGAATACCTGCAGATGGAGAGGACAGCATAGGAGAAGCCTAAGAGAGAACACGTATCTATTCAAGAACCAATCAAGAGTCCAACTTGGCTATGAAGGAGATTTGTATAAGGGACACTGGGATAAATTTCTGCAAAGAAAGTTGGGCCTATATTGTCACTAGGCAAACATCTGTGCCGATCTTCCACTTTTTGCTTGAGGAAGACTGTTACTGAGCTAACATCTGTGCCAATCTTCCTCTGTTTTATGTGGGATGCAGCCACAGTGTGGCTTGACAAGCAGTGCTAGGTCCATGCCTGAGATCTGAACCTGTGAACCCTGGGCCACGGAAGCAGAGCATTTGAACTTAACCACTACACCACTGGACTGGCCCCTTTTGGAAACTGTTTTTAACCTTTCATATATTTATCAGATTATAATCTGTATAGTTTCCGTTTATACAGGTTTAGTGAGACTTTTCTTAGTGTCCTTATTCTGTGTGTGTAAAAAATTATGGATGTTTGAATAGATTGAATGTTATTCATATATTGGACACATATTATAGATTAAAATAGAAAAGAAATATTGGGAGATAATTTTTAATATCAGGTAAAACTGAGTTTTATTATTATTATCATGTAATTCAGCCTCATTTTTTCCTATTTGTTATTTGCTAGCTTTGCTATGTTTGAATACAATTTTCAAATTTGAAACTGTTTATTTTACATTTCTTCTTCCACTTTTGAGAGTTTTTCCATCATGCACATGTATATTATTCAAAGCTTACACATTTGTGATGCTCTTATATTCTTGTTTCTCAAATGTCTGCTGATTTATGGAGAACAGACCCTTGATTTTTTACCATAAATGCTATTTTGACTGAAATATATTGAAAATCTTGTTTAAAATTTCCAGGTCTATATATAGAGATCACATTATTTTTAAATGTTTTAAATTTTGTCTTTGATGTGTCTACTATAAATAATATAATGATAGATTTTTTATTTCTTTTTCTTTTTTTATTCAGTTTATTTAAACTAAAAAAAGAAGGAAAAACAGTTCATCCATTTCTTTCAATCCCTAACCTCATCTGTGGCAGCCACCAATCTGTTCTCTGTATCTATGAGCTTGTGTTTTTTTTTTTAGATTCCACATATAAGAGAGATCATACAGTGTTTGTCTTTCTCTGTCTGACTTATTTCACTTATCATAATGCCTTTAACCTCCATCGGTGTCATCACAAATGGCAAAAATTTCATTGTTTTTTATGGTTGAATAATTGTGTTCCATTGTGTGTGTGTGCCACAATTTATCCATTCATCCATTGCTCAGCACTCAGGTTGTTTTCGTGTCTTGGCTATTGTAAATGATGCTGCAATGAACATGGGGTGCATATATCTTCTGAATTCATGCTTTCATTTTCTTTGCATAAATACCCAGAAGTGGAATTGCTGGATCATATGATAGTTTGATTTTTAATTTTTTGAAGAATCTCCGTACTGTTTTCTATAGTGACTGCACCAATTTACATTCCACAAACGGTGCACAAGAGTTCCCTTTTCTCCACACCCTCTCCAACAATCATTATTTCTAGTCTTTTTGATAATAGCCATTCTAACATTTAGCACCATTCTTCTGTGACTCTAAGGTTTAAAGAATTCAAGACAATATAACACTAAATTGGTTTATACTAAACTAGGCTTTATTTTTATCTCTTGAAAGTAATGAAAACTCTACTTGACAAAAAAAAGCTCTCAACTAAGAATAACTAGTATCATAGTTCCTCAAGTTCAAACACCTAATGTTAAAATTAGGATGAATTCACCTCTAACTCAACCAAATCAGAGAAACAATTTCTCACAATACAGGCATCTGTCCCTACTTCAGTGCAAAAGAATTACCGATAAAGTGAAGATTCAGACTATCTATCATTTTATTTAGTCTATAAAAAATAAACTCTTTTCTTTTCCTCATGAGAAAACAGATTTAAATGAATTTCAGGGAATCTTGGAAGAGAAGGAAAAAACGTAATTCCCCTTACTTCCCCCTCCCCCAACCCAGTAAGACATTCTTAGCATCAAAGGTGCTACTCCTTGTCTAGGGCATATAATGGCGAGTTCGACCTACGAAAATGAAGAGAATTGTCAAAAAAGAAGAAAAAAGTTTTCTAATATTTCAGCAACGAGTCTCTAAAGATCTTAATAAAGGGACTTCTTTATATCTTTTTGTCACTGTAGCTATGGTACCAGCTAATCAGTTCTCAAACCTGAACTAATTATATTTGCATGCCATTGGTATAAAAGAATTGGAGTAAAAGACTATAGTTAACAGTAACTATAGGAAGTTTTTATTTTAAGTACTTCAGGACTACATTAATATTAATTAACGTATTAATAATTATTTATGCAAATGGTTAATGAAAGGAGTACTGGATTTAGAATGAGAAGACTCTGGCAATATCACAAACTAAGATCAATTTCACCACAAAATAAAAATATCAAGAGAAATAATAACATCTCTGTCTCACAAGGTCTTTGGGGGAAAAAATTAGATAATATATGTAAAAGTTTTGGTTACCTCTAAATAACCATATAAATGGGAAGAATTGTTACTCTTATTTACACAGGCATAGTTATAACTTTATGACATACTGACACCTTTATTTCCAAAGAATATGACTTCTAGATGCTTGGAAACAAATTTCAAGAGCTGAGTTAAGTCACTGGACCATGTTAGTGAAAGTTCTATAACATTGACAAAACTATTTCTAGATTCATTATTTTTTATTTCTTCATGGAATCAAACGCTCTGATATGCTTGCTATTTTTCCTATTCTCCCTTCTTTAATATTGTGGTTAGGGAAAAATAAAAACTTCCAAGAAGAGTGAACCATTGTGGCAAATACTTTATTCAGAATAATTTTTTCTATCAAAAAATGGATTTTTCTATATCCTTCCTTTGATCATTTGTCCAATGGTCACACTCTAAGAGGGGCTCAATAGGAATCATTGAGGTATGGGAAAAAAACAGAACCACTATGTACACTTGTTTTGTTTGATGCCTTTCCATTTATTTTACAAATATATTTTGTAATAGTTACAATATTTTAATTGATTATAGTTTGCATATGAAATGTAAATAATAAAATACAGCTCATCTGATGCTACAAATATTACATTCTTCCGGTGAAAACAGTCACATAAACTGGCAGTAAAAATACGAGGATATAAATGGAAGAAAAGGGACAAGCAGAGGATCCTATGCAGTGCTACTGTATAATTTATTATACAAACTGGGATACTTGAGAGTGAAAAAGGTCACTATTAATAATTCAGTTAAGAAAACGGATATAAACTGGGACTAAATCCGAAAACACAGGATTTATGTTCACCCTAGTGGTGTAATCACCCCAGACGTAACCTCGAAGGGCGTCAGGAAAAATTTGGGGAAGGCGTGACATCTACACTTCACTAAAGCATACATGGACATTTAATCAGGGAAAAAGTCAGTAGAGGAGGGGAAGAATGTTCCAGGCTCTTGTCTCCAACTTTCCATTGAATAGCAGGTGCAAAGGCCTAGAAGCAAGAGAGGGCACGGCTAGCTCAGGCAACTGCAAGTCATGCAATGAGGCTGAAGGACCGTGGCCTAGAGTTTGGTGAATGGCAGGGGGCAAGGAGGGAAATGAAGCTGTGTAGACAAGCAAGGGAGCAAACTGCTCTCTCAGATAGAGGACAAAAAACCTCTCACAATGATCAAGCTATCTCCCCAAAGTCACACAGATCATAGGCAGTTGACTTGAAACTACAAGTTTATGTGTTCTGGAGCCCAGGCCTGGGATGGATCTCCTATGCTATGAGGATCTTGTTTCCCAAATAAGTGTCTCAAATAACTGTTAAAAATAAAATATTGTTTTATGTTGAAATTCTAAAGATAGTTACATAAAATACTCACTTGAGTTTTATCTAGTAAAAAGCGTATGTTAACAGTCGTTCAAAGTACATGGCTTGAGTATTAGCAAGAAAATGATTTTCAGTTTTTAAGAAATCTTCAGTTACTCATACTGTTTAAACACTGTAGTATCATTAACCCATATATCCATAGACTTTGTGTAGCTTTTTAAAGTAATAAATACATTAGATATTAATAAACTGTCTCTGGAGTTCTGCCCTGATTTCTAGTGTTCTGAGGCTTGAAGTGGTTTTTGAGTACATCGATACCCCGGGGCATTCAGTTAAAACACTGGTAATTAACCAGAGCAAGCTGCCGAGGAAGTCAGCTGTGATTAACTCGAGGGATCCTAGAAAGGTAAAGCCCAGATTTAGATTTAAAATAATATATAAAGTGGACAAATTTGATGAAAATAACCACTTTACCTTGTTTTTATAAACTTTTCCCAGGCATTTGACAATCCTGTCTAATTTACTTTATACACATGCCCTGTTCCATCCAATATCTGGACGTCTCTCATATGAACAGGGAGAACTCATGTTGTAGGGGCATCTCATTTTTCAGTCATTTTTGACTTTCTGGGTCACCAGAGGTCAAATTTATAATAGCTAATAAATCCACAATACCCTATAATATTATTGTGATATAAGCAGTGACAAGAAGCTCTAGGCAAATATTTATAGTTTAACGAGAGATTTCTGGAAGCAATACTTTAACATAAATTATTGAATTTTTTGGTCTTATGATCTAAGATGTTGGGGAAAATATCTGGAGGCAGTGGACTTTTTCGACCTAATTCCAGTGTTCACCTTTACAGCTTATTTATTTTGTATACAGTAACATTGGCATGATATTCTTCACTTGGCGAGAAAGAGGTGTGGTAACAACTAGAGGCCACAGAGTGTTCTCAGTTTGCATCCTTCCTTCATTGATAAATGAGGAAAATGAGGTTCCATGGGGCAGTTTGATGCAATGGATACGTCTTAGGATGACCAACTTTCCAAATGATTATCCAGCTAAAAAAGTTCATCCAATAAGAAATCTAAAAGGAAAAAGTCTATCAGCCTTAAGTGACATTTTTAATCATTGTGTGACATTATATTTAGCACAAATGTTTTCCAGTTATAAATACATTTAATAAAAATGGAATGACAGAAAAAGAACCTGCACATGCAACTATAGCTAGCAGCTTTCCCCATAGAACACCTCAAGACCTAACAACTGTTGACTCTCTGACCTCTCAGAAAAACCCACTATAGGAGGGCTTCTGGCTCCTGTTGGTTTGGGGCGACTGCTGAAGCTGCAAGTCTAACCGATGGTGGTTAAAGTTCATCCAGGCACCCGGCAGGCCAGATGAACTCACTGCATCCACTGACAGCCAATTAAATGCTATTTGACTAAATATTTGTATCTCTGTGCTTTTGCTATGAAAAAAAGTCATAAGCATTCTGATATCTACTATGGGTTCAGAAAATCAACAACTTGCTTAACGTTACACAGTTAGTATACAGTAAGGAAGACAAAAATCTTCCAATTTGAACTGCTACTGGCTTACTAACATACCCTACTGCTCTTCATTAGGTGCAGGGCACTTTTTGTGTCCTGAAATTTCTATTCCTTTCCTCTCTATTCCGAACACTCGGATTCTATTAGAAACTATGCCATCTACAAGCTGTTTGACTTTTGACATGTATCTGGATCTCAGTTTCATCATCTATAAACTATGTTAATCGAAATACGTATCTTACTTACATCTGTAAATATTTAAATCTCAAATATTCCTTTTCCTTCCTTCTCTTCATTATATTGGTAGATTTTCAAAATACCCATATCAGCCTCTCAATGTAACTATTGATCTACAAAAAATACAGGGAGCATTTTAAATATCACCACAGAGGGCAATCAGTGCAAGCCCCATCAGAAGATCCACATTCTTCATCAGATCTTTTGCAGGAAAAGAGCAGGAGAGAGAGAGGCAAAGAGAGAGATAGAGTCAGACAGACAGACAGAAAGACAGAGAGAGAAAGGAGAGAGACAGAGACAGAGAAAAGAGAGAGAGTGCGCACTAGGAGAAGGAACATACAGATTAAAAGAGGCTTAAAATATTAACAAATTGTTATATCCGAACATTACTTGGATTTTAATTTGAAAAACAACAATACAAATTTGTGAGAAAATCAGGAAACTGAACTTTGGTTACTTGATGACATCAAGGAATTATTGCTAATTTTTGTGTGAGATAATTCCGTTGTTATACTTTAAAACACGAATCCATCTTAGAGATGCATGCTGAAATATTTGTGAGGAAATGAAGTGATGTGTGGTTTTTACTACAATATAAATCTGGAGGTTGAATAGGTAGGAGTATAGATGAAAAATTAACTATAAAAGTTATGAAAATCATGAAAGGTCATGAGTTATGGGTAAATGTGTAAAATTTTCAATAATAAATGTTAAAATATGCTTACATCCTTAAAAGTAAAGCATTGTTAATAAAGATAATATGTGGAATTTTTACCCTAAACATGACTTCAATCTAGTTTAATAAATGATGAATCTGATTTATATATGCTAAAACAGACAGCTTAAAAAACAAAGTCCTTTGGCACGAATAAAGCATTCATATAAGTCGGCATTTTAAGTGTTTCAGATGTCATTGATCATATATCAAACATGCCTTTTTACATGTCCTATTTATTTTTCCCTTTATTAATCTGTTTATTCTTAATTTTCTCCTCCTCTGAAAAGGCCAAGGAATCCTTTACTGCTTTTAGAATATAATCAGAGAACTTTTACTAACACAACTTCAGGATATAAAGTGTAATCACATATTCGTACTTAGCCAAACCAAGGAAAGCCTACATTCTTACATTCACATTCATTCATTAGAAATTCATAGATCCCTAGGAGGCCTACAGGCTAGTACAGAAATGCAAACTGGTTTTGTTCTTTTTTTTTTTTTTTTTGAGGAAGATTAGCCCTGAGCTAACATCTGCCACCAATCCTCCTCGTTTTGCTGAAGAAGATTAGCCCTAAGATAACATCCCTGCCCATCTTCCCCTATTTTACATCTGGGACGCCTGCCACAGCATGGCTTGATAAGCAGGGCATAGGTCCATGCCTGGGATCCTAACCGGCCACCCCCAGGCTGCCAAAGCAGAACGTGCAAACTTAATCACTGTGCCACGAAGCTGGCCCCTGGGTTTCATTCTTATTACTTAAATTCTGGCATAGTTTCCACAAATATTTTTCAGAGGAAAACGAAAACCTTCTATTTATAAATAACACTAAAGCTTCACTTTCATATAAAAATCCATCTAAAATCTTAATTTTTCTAATTTAATTTATTAACAGCTTTATTTATACATTTCATTTGGATATGGTTTCTTAGATGTAACAAATTGAAGAAATATGAATCAACAGATAACACTGATAAACAAAAATATGCCATTGATACCAATTACTTGTTCTGGTGGTTATACATTTTTTGTGGCAATAATATATTTTCAAATTTTCAGAAAGATGGCTTTACTCAATGTTTTAAAAATTATATATTAGATAGAAAATCTCCAAAATTATAAATTCTAATTAATCTATATTTTCTGAAACATATTGTCACGTTATTCTGTAATTTTCATATTAACATTATTGCTCATATTAATGGTAAGATGACAATATTCATGTTGGAAAATGTATTAGGGACTCATGTATATTAATTCCTAAAAACCAAGCCAGGCTAATGTTGCAACCATCCCATGGATTGCACCTGCTTGTCTTAAGGAATAATTATGATGGAAGACGTTTATAATTTATATGAAACTTATTCTGAAAGCGAAATTATTCACTTTTTTGTCTAGTAATTTACATATGTTTTTTATGCAGTTGAAAACCTCAAGAGTTTTCAAGAGGTATTGCTGCTTGCTCAGGAATACAATATTAATCATAAGATTTTTATGTTATTGACATACACTATGAGCTAAGAATTTTAACTAAAAACATGGAGAGAAATTGAGAGGACAGATGCTTACAAATTTGTATCATTTTCCATAAATTTTTAATTCAAGGAAACCTTAAATTAGGACCACATTAAGTCATAGGAAATATATCAAGTAATATCAGGTGTTTAGAATTGTTTAAAAATTATTGTTTATTTTTTAAAAGAAGTCCAAAATCTAGCTGTCAATGTATTCTAATATCTGATTTTTAGGCCCCAAAAGTATTCTAAAACAAGTCTTACATGATAGAATCCACTAGGAGTCACCTCTTTAGATTCATCCATTAAGACTGTACAACATCCGGGTTCATTGCCATGGCTATTGATGGGGGTTCAGGGCAGGCTGCCCCAAAATATGTCACTTTGGCATATTGATTATTTTGAATTAAAGTTACTTAAGAAATAGCCAATGCAAGAAGGATACTCCGACCCTCCTTTGTCCTCCTGAAAGCAGGAAACTTCACCCCATGTGAAGGGTACCCTCCCTACCCCTGGATGGTAAAAGGCAGCTAGGGATTTCAGGGTCCAGGGCTGAGAAGGCTGCATAAACAAACCTTGTTACTTCTCTAATTTACTAATTTACTACCCCAAGCCCAAACCTCTTCGTTTTGTCAATTCTTCACAAACTGTTTCCTTGTCTAAAAGATATAAAACTGCCTGCTTTAGTCACTTCTTTGAGCCTTATATGCTTGGGGCTTCTGCATGTACAAAATTAATTTTTTTTCTCCTGTTAATCTGTCTTATGTCAATTTTATTAGACTAATCAAAGAACCTAGAAGGGAAGGAGGGAAAAGTTTTCCTCCTCTACACTATTGTGTTGGGGGTATTGTGTTAGGGACATAATTGTCCAGCATTCACACACAACCTGATTAGCAAAAACATTAATCCTCAAAATGGTTTCTTCTCTGCCATAATTTGTTCCTAAGCCACTATCTGGTGTGTAATCACTTGGTATCATCTAATTAACAAGAGAAAAACACAACATTAGGTTTGAACAATGGAGAGAGCTTTTAGGCTAGAATACAGAGGAAGTAGATTTGAGTTCTGGAACTGTTATTGGGCAAACCGTTCAACCTTCCTGAGTCCTCACTTTTCTCTGTTGTCAAATAGTGATGAAAATATTCAACATTCATAACTTGACTGCTGATTTATTGAATTTTCATCCAACAAACATTTATTGATCCTTTATCATAAGCTGCTTATATATGATACTTGATTTTGGAGACACAATTTTCATTAAATTTTAAAGTTGAAAGAACTTATGTTAGAATAAGGCACTAAGACCAATAAATCATTATGCGCTGGTGTGATAAGTGCAATCACAGGGGTATGCGCAGTTTCTCTAAAGCAAAGGAAAAGCAGATGTAAATTTTATGGAAGGGAAAGAGAATGTCTCCCCAGGGGAGGTGATCCTTTCAGGTTTAGAAGGATATTTGAGCAGAAGAGTTACCTAGATAGAAACATGGCAAGAAGACTCAGACGAAGAGGAGAGCGTGTGAAAAGACAAGAAACCTGTCCTTCAGAGCCTGAGTATTAAGTCCTAGCCTCGACTCAGCTTAGACATTTAGGTATATGTTTTTCTCAATTCTAAGGCACACATTTTTTTTCACATTTTTACATCAAGGAAATAAGGGTGCATTTTACAGTCAATGGTGTCTTGTAATCACCATCAGTCAGATGGTTATTGTTAGAAAGTTCAGTAAAAACTTCCATTGATATTTTCCATTAGGATCAAGCAAGAAGCAAGATCGATACATCTTAGATTTGGTGAAATACAAATAGAGATAGAGATGGAGATGGGAGAGGGAGATGGAAATGGGAGAGAGGGAGGAAGAGAGAGAATAGATATGTGTTGTCTCATGGTGAATTTCTATTGGATTTTCTACTATACTTTTCTTCCTTCTTGTTTACACTGGTTTACCTTTCAGCTACCATCCACAAATAACTTTTAACACATCCTGATGGACTCGTGTGCTATTTTCACCTTAAATTATTTATGGAGAAGAATTAAGTGTACTCTCAACAAAGTATTATGCTTCCCTGTAAAATAAATCATAAATTAACTTAAAATGCAAGCTAAAATTCTATTCCTTCCAGAATGGTGATTTACAAGGATATGTATAATCAACAATTGACACATCCCCTGATGCTCACTGTGCATCAAATGTTACATGGTTCCAATCCGGTTAAAAGCAAGGGCTCTGCTTTCCTAAAATACTCAACTCTAGAATTTATTCTACATTGAATTTATAGCAGGATAAAATAGAACATAGGATATTCTGGATCTTCTATTGGTTCATAAATTGTTGGAAGACTATTTTTTAATGAGTAGAGGAAGGCTAATCAAGATTTCCTTTTAACTTACAGTCTTAAAATTATTGTCTTTTCTCATATTAGCTGAACTGTGAGTAAATAATTCACTACGTTTTAAGTATTTCTTTTTTTGTACGTTTCTCCAACAGACTGTGAACTCCCTGAAGGAGATGTCTTATCCTCCTTAATACCATTTGTTTCTGAAAATTGACAAAGGACTTTTCAACATATTAAGTGATTGGTAAATGATTGTTAAATGTTTAGTATATCAGAGAATTGAATTTCTGAAGATATAGACACACATAAGCAGTGTTACTTGATAAAGAGCAGGTTAGAAATTGAGGGACTCATAAGTTAAGACTGAGAATAAAGATATTTTTTCATTCATTTCACAAATAAAACTCATAAACACATATTAGCAGTATACATCTAATCAAACTACTTAATATGGAAAGTATCTAAAGATATCTGACTCAAATGGATGTAGCAGTCAAATACATAGATATTAAAATATAAAATTTCACAAACTTTACAAAAAAGGATTGAAATAAGACAAAATTACAAAATATAGTGCATGAACCATTGATTATGTAGCTTGGGCAGTGTTCTCATGAACAATTATATATAAAACCTACTTGTATTATTCACATAACAATTTAATACAATGGAATACTACTCAGCCATAAAAAAGACAAAATTGTCCCATTTGCAACTACATGGATAGACTTTAAGGGTATTATGTTAAGTGAAATAAGCCAGACAGACAAAGACAATCACCACATGATTTCACTCATATGTGGAAGATAAACAAACACATGGATAAAGAGAACAGATTAGTGGTTACCAGAAGGGAAGAGCAGTGAGGACTGGGCAAAAGGGGTAAAGGGGCATATATATATGGTGATGGATAAAAATTAGACTACGGGTGGTGAGCATGATGCAGTCTATAGAGAAAGTGATAACTAATAATGTACACCCAAAATTACACAATGTTAGAAACCCCTATGACCTCAATGAAATAATTGAAAAGAAAAGTTTAAAATTCAAAAGAAAAGGATAAGGAAGTAACCTGATAATTTAATATTTATATTGAGGAAATGAAATAATTATATGTAATAATGAAGTACTTATATTTGAGGGGGATGCTAAGTGTCATGAATGCTAAGAAAAGTTCCTCTATAATTTGCACTCAAAAGCAAATGCAGGAACTGAGGTCGGATTAAGGATGAACTGTGGGTTTTGAGGATAAGCGTAGGAACTCCATATTAAAATCAGATGAGGCAAAATGTAAAATCTCTGCAGGATGCCTTCTTCTCGGTTAGGCAGTATCATCCAGCACTTTAGGAATATCACGTTAGAAAGAGTAAATAGTTACCACGCCTAAAGCAAATAATTTTTTGAACATTTCTCAAATTTGACCAGTGAATTTACCCAAATTTACTTCTTTTATAATCATTTTTTAC
Organism: Equus asinus; assembly: GCF_041296235.1. Taxonomy (NCBI): domain Eukaryota; kingdom Metazoa; phylum Chordata; class Mammalia; order Perissodactyla; family Equidae; genus Equus; species Equus asinus. Next base: position 62,655,421 of record NC_091800.1, read on the forward strand.
TCAAATTGCATTATCTTTTTTAATATGAGTGCCACAGATTATTTTAAAATAATAAAACCTTTGCCTACTGACTCTGCTTCCTCTTAAAGAGTAAATTTCTGGGGCCAGTCTGGTGACCTAGTGGTTAAGTTCACGCACTCTGTATCAGTGGCCTGGGGTTCACAGGTTCGGATGCTGCGTGTAGACCCACACCCCGCCCATCAACCCATGCTATGGTGGCATCCCACGTACAAAATAGAAGACGATTGCACAGATGTTAGCTCAGGGACAATCTTCCTCAAGTAAAAAGAGGAAGCTTGGCAACAGATGTTAGTTCACGGCCAACCTTCCTCACCAAAAAAAAAAGAAAGAGAGTAAATTTCTTTCTATAGTCTGCATGTATTGGCAGACATCCAGCTCTTATTTTGTATCACACAGTCAGAAGAATTTTCAAACAAACAAACAAACCAAAACTCATTTCAGAGTGTTTTATTTTGTGAAAGTATTCATCAGTCTCTCTTAACACTTACACTGCAAATTCAGGAAATCTGGAGGGCAGAGCACTTTAGAACCACCTATTGCTCAAGCAGACAAGGAAGGGCTTCTAGAAGTAATTACTCTAACAGCTGCCAGAAGGTTTCTGCAGCCTTTTAAGCGGGAACAGAGCAGCTTTAACGGCCATCTACAACCTGCCTGGTCAACCAATCAGGATTTACACGGCTACGAATTTCTCAAGGGTTTCTACTGGCAGAAGCCCTCTGGGTGACTGGAAGCATCCTTGGGCCCCCCAAAATACAGCTACTGTGGCCCCAGGATCTTCCTCTTCAGTACACTCAAGTGTGCCCTGGGTTATTCTGCATTCTGCAAGAATATGGCTGGGGGTGCAGGGAGTAAAACTTTAAACAGTAAAATAAAAATGTGTATGCAAATCCTTCCACTCAGGTCTTAGAAAATATCAAGGAAGAAATAAAACAGGCTTTGGGACTGTGTCTAAACATGCCATCTGAATATTGCCCCAATATGGAACCTTGGTACACATAAGCAAAGCAACATAAATATTTATAAACATCTAAACTCCCCAAATGTGGTAAAATCTGAATCACTGGATTTTCTCCCAGCAAAAAGTGTCTATTAACTAACATTTGGATATAATAATAATTGTTATTTGAAATGATGAGCAGATGTAGCAGATGATAATATTCATGTGAAAGTCAGTCAACAAATAGCCTAGCTGCTGGGAGATATAAATATTAGTACAATATAGTTGCTACCTACCATCAAGGAAATTCCAGCTTAGTGAGAACACAGGAAGAGTTTATTTGTGTCTATGTAGTGTCTTTTGAAACCGGCAGCAAAAAAGAAAAACAAGAAAAAGCACTGCTTTCAGGATGACATTCATGGTGAGTGCATTTTATTATGCTCTGATATTTGGAAACTGGATATTCCACATGTGGTATATACATTTATCATTTTCACTCACTCTCTGCTAGTACGTGTGTGTATGTGTGTGTGTGTAAACAAGGCCATCCATCTCCAAAGCTATGAGAGCAAAGTTATTATACAGCTTGCTGTCATGTGAAAAGTAGTATCTGTAAGTCAAATACACCAAAATTAACCTTTGTGGAATCAAACAAAATACCCATGGTCAAAATATTTTCTTCAAGAGGGAGAAAGTTTTTTCTCATATGTGACTTTCAAGGTTATAATCTTGGGCTTCAAAACTGCACTTTAACAAAAGTACTTGTTTAATAGAGGCATTTACAAAAAGTAAACATATTAAATATCAGAATTCGAAGTTAGTAAGATTGTGTGCTTAAAATACAAATTCAGGGATAACAGTAGTCATTTGAAATAAACAAGCAAAAAGATATACATATGTGTATGTATGTATATATTTTAAGTAACAATAAAACCATAATATTTCTGATATACATTTGCATACATACTGAAAAAAATTAACATAATATGGTAGATCAATAATTTGAATTAATGGTATGCATATATAATGTCCTACATACATGATAAACTAAGTAATTTACATTAGAGTTTAATATCTCTAGTAACTTAAATTGACTGTCCTATATTTTTCTATAAAAGTAACCTTCACTTTCATATCTAAATATTAACTGTGGTGTTACAGACTTATTTTAAATATATCCAAATTATATATTCATCATGAAGACAGTTATAAGAATTGCTTTATAATTTCTTTAGTGTATCAAAATATTTCACATTCACACCTGACAATTTCCCTTACAATACCACTACAGGTTTTGATTATTTATGATGTTGTAAAGCTAAGATACAAGACTGTAGTTTCTCCTCTATTCTGTCCTCCAGATCTTTCAGAGCAACGTCCATGCATGAGTTTTATAAAATTCATCACTAGGAACTGCTGTCTGGCAAGCACTCCCATTTTCTTATTCCAGCAGCCAAAAAGAGCTGGCAAAATCTGCAAGCCAGCAACCACTTAATCTATGGCAGACTCCTGGTGCCATAAATCCATAACCAATCAGGATCAGCTGATAAGAAACGCAACCTGGCTAGAACGACGTCTATTCTGGGAAAAAACCTTGCTGCCATCCTATGTGGCCATCTCCAATTTTTTGCTTTACAGCATAGACTCAAACTATGTTGGTGCCTGTGAAAATTAATAATATAAGAATAAAAAAATAATATCTAACACTCATTTAGTGCTTACAACGTACTGGGATGTGTGCTGAACATTTTACATGGATTATCTCATTTAATCCTCCCAAAAAATGTAGGGATTATCTGACGTAAATAAATTAACCAATACTTTAAGCAGTCACTAAAAGGCAGCGATGGGACTGGGATCCTGGGCAATGTTTATCGAAACCTTTGTTTTTAATCACTGCCCTATCTGTGGAAAAGTCCATCAAACGCAATTAAGAGCAACAAGGCAAGCCAAAAGGACTCATACCTCTGTGTTTGAAAACATGAAATGAATGTATTTTAATAAAGAATTACTGGATAAAAATCCAATGAAAAATATGCCTTAGTTTATACCTATTTTTTTCCTAAACAATGATTTGGAAGAAAAAAAAAACCACTATACACTTCAGAATTTTGTTCAATCTCCTTATATAAAGTATCTACCCCAAACACCATTTGGAAGAAACATTCTGCATTTTGATAATGCCTTCTGTTACAATGTTATTAAATTCACAAAAAAACCTCCAAAATACAATGTCCTTATAGTGCATTTATTGATATCAGAAATGTACAGCTATGAGTCGCCTAAGAGGAATACGAGTACCCTAAGCATGACCTAACATGCATAAATTAACATGCATGTAACCAGAAATGCGGGATGCTTTCGCCACAGGCCAACTTTTTATATCCCCATAAAGTTAACCAACCTTTGGCTTGATTTTTTTCTGTCAGTGAACAGACAGGTTAAGACTACAGCTTAATAAGTTATCTACTGCTTACCTTGTCTAACAAAGTTCTTCAATAAACCAAGCTGACGTTTTTTATGATAATCCGTTTAGTACATGAAGGTCTTATGCAAATGACATGAAATGCTGGCAAAATAACATAGAACCTGTGCTTGTTAGTGTTTTATTTTTATTTCGTGCCATTCAGAACGTTAATTATCAAGTTAACTCACATTTTTGTTCACTCTAAAAATGTACACTGACCAGTGAATCAGAAAACTGGGAGACCTAATTCTCCAATAACCAGATGTGCACTTTGATTAAAACATGTACGCTGTCTAGGTCCTTTAAATTAGGTTGTAGGACTCCGTAATCCACAAGGTCTCTGCCAATTTTAAAATTTAATGAAACTACTTTCCATTTTTCTTCATTATTTCTCATACCCACAACTCCAAAAACACGCTCAAAAACTGACATTTATAAAAAGCTTCTAATTGTTTTTGCTTTTAGATGTGATAAAATCTATTTCTCTTGAAGTAAATCTTCAATAATTGATCAGATTTTAGGAACCTGATCTTTACATTTAGGACTACTGATCTGCTAAGTGACTCAGCAATTAAAAACTGATACAATTTCAAAAGGGTTTCTTCATTCAATCATAAAGCTGAACAGTTACCCAAAGATGAGCTAATGCACTTATTTCCATTTGGACCTCACCTAAACTATTACAGAAACAGAGATTTATAGCTTTGTTTAGAATTTTCCAGATATTTTCAAAAAGCATATTAAGCTTTTTTTTCCCCAAAGTAATTCAAAGTCTGGGTGACTTATTACCTCCATATGAGCTTACAGAGTAATATAAGGCTAAATATTTTTGGCATAGTAATCATTTGTCCTGAAAACACTTGATAATAAATTGAGATACATTACCCTAAGTTGAAAACCTTGCAAATATAGCTTGTTTTTCTATCACTCTGCTCAACTGGATTATACATTTCAGAAAAAAAAATCAGTCTATTCCTTTTATCAAGTATAAATGGAAACAAAATACCTGTTCATGCATGCATTTCTCCAGCTAAGTATGTCCTCACGCACTCACACCCAGGACAGCTTTGCACAATTTAGTTTATTTCTGTGATCCTAAATCTTGCACACCTGCTGCTAGCAGGTGTCTGCAGGTGTTTTCCTACAAGAAGTTTATTGACAGTTTATTGCAGCAAGAGTACTTTCTCTGGTAGTGACAATTAGCTGCCAAACCACTGCAGGCTCAGTAACATAGGACGATGATGCTTCATGTGCCATGAATGCATAACTATTTATCATCGGTCAGGCAAAGATTAATCATGCTTCTGTGATATCTTTTCCATGGAAGAACTAGTTATCAAATTCTGGTTTCCACAGATATTGTCAGTGTACTGGAATCAATGCAGCTGTACTATGAGTCTCATGGACATTTAACTTCTGACAGCTGTGAATGCTTCTTTGTGAATGCAGACATAGCTCTTTGACTCAGAGTTTCTGGAAGAACTCCAAGATGCATTCTCAAGTGCTGCTGCAGGCTCTCCGAGTGCATATTAGGAGAAGGTGGTCAGAAACCTCATGAACTGCTAACGTGGACAGATACTGGTATTTTTTCTGTACGCATATTTATTTCAACATAATTATAAAGAGATTAAGTGATAGTCAATGATGAATCTAATATTTATAAACTTTCAATATTGGACAGTTACACTTATGTCAATTCAGTTCATGTATAATTTTACTTACATTGAGGAAATACTGACATATCCAAACACTCAAATATTTTCTTTGAGTTTTATGGAGGTATTCATGTAACATCCATAGTGAAATTGGACTATTTTGACTTGGCCAGTCAATAAAATTAAGGGCGGACACTTAAAGATAATAAAATAAAATGTAGCTATTTGTAATGGATGTTAGCCATTTGTGATTAATTTCATGAAACAAAGTGGTTTATCAATTATCAAGAAATTAATTTAGTCATGAGATTATTTCATTGTACGTATTATTTTGAAAAAGTTTAGGAAATGTGTCATGCCATTTTCAATTTTTAATTATTTATATAACAAGTTCATGTCACAAAGGGCTATGGGGTTGTATCCGTAAACTTATGCGTGAAAGGGGTGATATGATTCCTCCCCAAAGGAACCATTTTACTCTCTTACTGTTGACTTTTTAGGAGGTATATAATGCTTGCTTTGTTTCCTGGTTTATTAAATATAAAATAATTATAGTCAAAATTCCAAAAATAGAAAAAAACTATTATTAGAGACATATTCTACTTTAGGCAAAAGTATACTGTATGTATTCAAAAAGTACTGTTTTATGAATCTTCTGTATTCAAGTTACTGTGACAATAATTGCTGTAGTTAATGATGTCTTTGATGTCCTTAAGGTTCATCAATATAAAGACATTTCATTTAGAAATATTTTTCATGATTAACTTAAGATATATTTTATTATTGTAATACTTAAAAGAGTAGTAATATGTACTAGTAATTTGAAATGTATTTGTACTGTTGACTTTCTCAGAATACATTTGATATTGTAGAAATGATGAACCACTTAGAACATATCTTTATTGAAGCTAATTACTAAATATTGATATACATTATTTTCACTTTTCCCTTAAACAGAAATAAAAGTCCAAAAGTGTGTTTTTGAATTACCATGATGAAGTCAAAAGATGGATACTGAGAGTGCCTGTAATTCATATCATAGTCTGCATCTTCTATGCACTGTCTGCATGAAATGTGGAATATCAACAACTACCTTGAAACTCAGTTTTCCCATTTGTAAGAAAAAAATAACACCTCATGAAATTGTTGTAGTAATTACATATAAGAAGGAGACAATCTACATAAAATAGCTAGCAAAAAATAAATGATTATATGTATGTTGTATGTATGTATACTTTTTTTACCTTTGATTTTGAATTATAAATGATGTATAAATTGCCTGTTGATGCTTGTGTCAACTGTGGCTGGTAAATCACATTATAAATTGAAAAAATCTGGGCAAACAGATGATTATTCTTTGAGACAAATCAATGTAGGCCTCCCTTTCTCTATTTCTAAATGCTACCATATCAATACTATAATGAAATACTTTTAAATGGAAATTCTTAGAAATAAGGTCATGCATATCTTCATTCAAGTAAGCGGCAGTACAGTCATTGACAAAATCTGTCTACATAGCAGTCACTGCTCATATAATAGAGTAATTAAGGACACAGATTGATTGTACGATGAATTGTTCATCTTATCCTGATGATTCAAGTCCAAATTGGGTATGTGTTCATTAGGATATGTAACAATCAATTAAAATTGCAGCATACATTGTATACGTCTTATGACAATAACTACAAACCTAGTGTCACCATAAAGCTTCATTAGCTTGCTAGAACGTGTTTGATCACGGGAAAAAAAATGCGTGATGTCATATTAAACAAAAAGGAGCTGCCACAGATCTGTTTTCTACAAATGGTAGACTATTAACAAGTTAGCACTTGATTATCAATATTTATTTAAAGAAAGATAGCTTTACCTTTTAGGATAAAGTGAATAATTTAAAGTCTACAATTTAACGAATATGTTATTTTTCTTGCAAGGAGATTACATTTTAATACTTATCATTTGATTAACCAGTGTGGTAGTCATATGATCCACTGAAGAGAAAGCGCGGTAACGTCTTCATACTTAAAATATGTAATCTACTCCAAGAGAGGTCTTCATAAATGCAAGTGCACAGCTGGTGCAAAGCCAGAGTCACGAACAGAGCTGAGATCTCTGAGATCCACTCTGCTGCCCTGGATCAGGTGGCTTCCTACTTATTTTGGACTTAAGCTCTCAAACAATTAATGCTCCTTTTGAAGCTATATTGATTTTGCCCCTGGAAGAAGTATAATAGTGGAAATATTTGTCATTTTATTAATAATATTTTAAATACATTGATTAAAAACAAACAACATTTAATCTCAAAAGTTACAGTAATTCCTTGTAACTGAGACTGGTTACCAAGCTATTACACCTTTGTTTTAAAAAATATAAATATGATCTTATTTAAACTGAGATTTATTCAGATCTTCATGGAAATTAGAGGCCATATTTGCATTCTACAAATTCATTAATTACAACTTGCTGTCCAAACTCTGTCCACTCTAATTGTACAAAATACCACTAAATTTCAAAATAGTCCTTTTGTATTCAAATAGTGGAGTGCAAGAGTTCAAGTGCAGTTTTATTACTGACTGACAGATTTCTCTGCACAAAAAGCCTATTCTAGATAATTCCTGAAGCAAAACACCCACTTAGGACTTTCTTTTCCAGTTCTACTAACATCCCACTGTGTAATCTAGAGTAAAGCACTTTGGAGAGTAATTCATCATGCATAAAAAGGCACTTATCTTCTAATAAAATTCTATTGATATAAAATAATCTACCTTTCCTTCTTTATAGGAGTGTAATGAGGATGTAATAAGGAATTCTGAAATGCCTGCAAAATGCCTTGAAATCTTTAAAGAATGGTAGAGGCCCTCAACTGAATGCAATTTAAAAGAATTGAATGGAGACCCTCAACAGAATGCAAATCACGCCTCTTGCCAAATGTGAATCATAATTGCCCTTATTTATTGAGGGTGTCATAATCACCATCATTACTTATGAGTGCAGCTGTTCCTAGTGATTGAATTTCCAAGGTATCCCAGAAATTGCACAAGAAACACAGTTTCAGCCTTCTAGGGACTTACAGTCTAGACCCACACTGTCCATATGGTAGCCACTAGCCACATGTGGCTATTTAAATTTAAATAAATTAAAATTTAAAAAATTGCAATTGTATTTCCTGTGTCACATCAACTACATTTTAACTGCTCAACAGTCACACAAACAAAGAGAACAGATTAGTGGTTACCAGAAGGGAAGAAAGTTGGGGGGTGGGCAAAAGGGGTAAGGGGGCACATGTATATGGTGACAGATAAAAATTAGGCTATTGGTTAATGACGATCATGCAGACAGAGATACTTCCATCACCACAGAAAGTCCTAGTGAAATGCACTCTTGGAGAGGCTTGGTCAATATATGCTACAAGAAATATTATTCAACTATAGAATTTATGCAAGAGTATTTTTATATATTATATTCCATTTATTTTGACTAGAGAATACAGATGATTTGTCAGAAAATCAAAATGTCTCTGAAATCACCCAACTACCCTGATATGAATCAACTATATATCTCAAACATAACAGGGTCTACCGCAATTTAGGTACGAAATAAATATTTGTTGGATGAATAAATTCATAAATGACAAGTATTTCTTGTATATGCAAAGAGTTTTTTGGAGATCACTTTTCTCACTATTGAGGGGTAACAAGTAGAAAAAATTCTCAATAAGCAACGATAATCTAGTCCAGAAGAAAATGACAACTTTAAGCAGGAAATAGAACACTGTGCTAGATCAGGTGCTAGACAATGTAAGAGAATGTTTAGATACGCAAGTCTTCAATATTGGTTAGAGTGGAGAGAGAAGATTTTTTTGGAGAAGAAGGGTTTATGGTGAATCTCCAGAACAATAGATAAAAGAAAAGTGAAGAGCCAGTTAGATGAAAGGACAGTGCAAACCAAAGTTTTGGAGTTGAGGGAAAGGCTGATTTATTTTGAGGGGTAGAGAGATTATGGGGATCTCCTGTTGAGTGAAGAGTTCCGGTTGATAAAAGTTGAATAAAGTATCACCAATTCAGACATTTTTATACAAGCAGTGGTCCTTCTGAAAATTTTGTGACAAAACTGTGGTTTAGGGTGATAAATTGTTTTTCTTTGAAAAACCAGAAAGGGTACAGAAAATGTAAGCATAACACGATGCCTGTTAGAACTTGTTTCCTAAAAATGATTAGAGATATGCGAGAACCAAGAACCAACAGATCCCAAGAGACAAATCACAGCTCTCACAGAAGGATACATAGAGAAGCTAATCTAGCCATGTAATGAAACTGCCTCTTTTCCAGTGGAATTGTGCATATTTCAATGCAAGTATAAGCCAGATGGCAGCAGCCTTGGTTCTATCAGGGCCTGATGATAGTTTGTATATTTAAAATATGTCACAATTACACACTCATGCATCTTCCTGCAGATAGCCGTAAAGATTTGCTGCTGACAATTTCAAGTATAATCACTTGGCTTCTTCTTTGATCTCACCCTTCACCCATTAGAGTATCAAATAAAACTAATGTCGTCAGTACACAGCATGGTGTTCTACACAGTGAAGAAAAGGGAAGCTAGATTCTATTAATTACTAATCTATTAGCTAATATGGACTGCTAGAATTGAATGTCACATATAAGAGTTATGAAGAGAAACCATTTTAATGAATCAATTTACACTCATATATTTAGACACATATTTGGTGTCTCCATTGAAAGCAATGTATCATAAAAAAATAGATTTGAGAACTATGGGATAGAATTAATTTGGTGAAGTCATTTTCAACTCTTCATCACCTCTCCTATCATTCTTCCAAATATTATCCTTTTTTTCAAGTACTTTACAAATTTTTCTTTTTATTTTTTATTGGAAATGTACATGCAAATTGAAAATTTCAAGCAGTGAAAAATAGAATGCATGGTGAAAAATAAATTTCCATTCTACTCAGGACTCCCCAGTTTTCTCCCAAGTGGCACACATCACTACTGAATTTATGATTCCTTCCAGAAAGATTCTCTCCTTTTTTTCTCTCTCTCTTTCTTTCTAAACAATGTATATAGATGATGCTATATACACTACTAATAATGATAGAACCATATTCCTATATACAATGTTATGAAAGGCAGAAGTGTATTCCAAGGTATAGAGGGATGTGTACCACTTTTCTTTTAGTCACACATGTAGGCTGTCCTTAGCCATTTGCAAATGCAAGCATTTGTTACAATGAATATATTCTTACATATTGTTTCATACATTGTATTTTGGTCCACTTGTAGGCTACCTTCTGAAAATATAATTGTTCAAAAGATACACGCATTTTAAATTTTAGTAGATATTTCCAAGTGGTCCTCCAAATAAGAATTTTTAATACATCATTCTGGCAAAAGAATATCAGAGTGTATTTACAAGGAACTGTATGAGGCGAGGAAGAAGACTGTCTATTTTACGTATATCTTTCTTTCATGCCTCTGAGAGCATATTTCTAAGACTGTAAATAACTAATTAAGTCTATAAGTGAGTAAATAATCTTGGTGAAATTAGTCGTTTAGCTGCCCATTTGGATTTGATAAATATCACTGCATAATATGTTTGGCTGTTGTAATTCCAAATGTATCAAACTGATAAAAAACATATGCTATACAGATATTTAGTCCAGGAATTGCAATAGAGAAACAACCATAAAGGATGACTCATGTTTTCCTTTCCAGGAGAAACTTTTCTCCTTTTAGGAATATGTGGTATTTATCATTTCAATTTCAAAGATAGTAAAAATATAATTTAGGTCTGAAAAATGTATCATTTACTAAATAAGGTTGTATAGACATTAATTATTACTATCATAAAAGTAATCTATTAGAGTTAATTTGGGGGGAGTCTGGAATCTAGCATCAGAATTCTATAATCTTAATGCACCAGTTAGGCTAACAAAAAGAAATGCAAGATCTACTAGCTTTAGATTTCAAAGATGCTGATTGGTCTTTATGAAATCTCATTATTATTACCAAAGAATTTCCTTGTTTATAATCTCTGTTAGGTTGCTTCATGAGGGACTATAATCCTCAACTTAGCATTTTAATATTCTAAAGAATTCCCACAGTGATGCACAAATGTAATAGGATGAGATATTTTAAGAAATGCATTAATACAAGAATTTCTCCAAAGAGTCCACAAGGCACACAAACAATAATTCCAAGTAATAATATATATGAATTCACAAAAATACATGGTGAATTTCAAGTGACAATTATGCTAATTGTGGTTTGAGTTTAAATTTTAATAGGCAGGTATCAAATTGTGTCCCTAATTTGCACTAATTACTGCCAAATATATTGCCACATATGAAATGTATCTATGATGGTGCTAGACCATGAGCTAATTATAATATGCATAAATATATTCTCAAACATTTGGACAAAGATTCAAAGATTCTCAGCTTTTCATATCCAGCTAGATCAAATAATGTTTAATTTAGTATTAATGACCTTAATACTGGAGAGATCTATCTGCTCAATCATTTCATTTTCTAGCTCCCAAGTGTGTTTACGCAATCCTGTGTGTTCATCTGGGTACTGCATGAATGCATGTATACATGCCACATGACTGTATATTGTTTAGTATAGACTAAAACATAGATGCGTTTGTTCTTGTGGATGAACGTCTTGGCTCAAATTCAATCCCTGTTACATGATTCATTTATTTCTTTTCTAGGCAAATAGTCAACATTCAAAGCAAATAGGAGTCTACAGATGAATAAATGAGGTTTTTCCTTATTATCCTGAGGTTTTCCTTCCCATGTTCTTATGTTCTAGTCTCTTCATGTCACAGTATTTTCTCAAAATTCACTTTCCTGCAGAGTAGTTTATAGAGACACCTAGTGGTAAATGGTAATGGTGGCTTCTCAGGCCATCCCTAATATTGAGTTCACGGTAGAAAGTTGTCATCATTTATTTATTTGATCCACAAGAGGTAAACCGGAATACTTTTAGCATCAGTGTATCTAACAAAACTATAACCTAAATTACTTGCAAATATATTTAATACTTCTTAGCTTAACAAAATTTATTTTATGAGGGTAATAAGTATTTAAAATGAAAATAATACAAAATCAAAAATTAAACTAAAACTTGATATTAAATGCAATTGTTAAGATTTAGGAAAGTGATAAAATAATGAACTAAAATAGCTATATTTCACCTGCTTTGAGAAGTCCAATAATTGAGTAAGCCATTCCACACTCTTTCAGAAGTTCCATAGTTTATCAACATTGAAAATTATGTCTATGATAGAATTTAACATTTTTATGCCCAAAGTTTCTAACTGTAATTAATATGCAATTTTAAAATATGACACTTGAAAGCTTTCATTTTGAAAATATGAAACTGCTTTTATACTTCAAAAAATAAATTTTCTAAAATGCTTATATCATGTTAGAAGGCAATGACTAAATAAAAAACAAAGTAAAAAGTGAAGTTTAAGTTGTCTGTTTATATAATGTACCTGTAGCAGGTAGCTATCATTCCTAGGCCAAATGTTTCTAAATTTAACAAAAAGTTCTATTATAAGATTTCATTTTCATTATCTGATATTACAGATTACTTCTTTTCTCCCTTTGATGTACATACCCCAAATTTAAACAAAATAAACAAAATTGTTTCCAAACAAAGTATGAATGGCTTAACTAAAAAATATTTGCTAAACAGATTCAGAGGAAACTTCAAGAAATATTGCAAAACCTCAGAAGACTACGATATTCATCACCTCTAGAACACTCCTAATTCAGCATGCTAGAGGGAAGATACATTTGTGGCTATATATATCAGAATCTATATTAATCCTATGTTTAATCAGGATATTATAACCACAATATTATCCCAAATGTTACCAAGAAGATAATATCAATTATGTTTAAGACAATTCCAAAAGATACAACACAATTAATCCATAAGAAAATGGATAAAATATATTCAAGTAGTAAAACCACACAGTTATCAAAGGAACAGGCACATGTGTACTCAGCCTGCATCGGGCCACTTATGATGATCAACTTTTTTTCTATACGTGGGATGATCTAATATTACAAACATTGGAAATACAACTTACAAATGTAAAGACCCTCTTTTGGGGAGGGAAGTGTCTGGTTTCATGGAAAGAGCCAGGAGTACTTACTGTAGAGATGACGTTAGTGGAGTTTGGCAGGTGACTCTTCAAGAAACTCGTTTTCTATCCACACTGCATTTATTTAGGGGTTTCCAGCTTTTTAATACACATCAAATATATTCACATTCTCTCTGAAAGTCGTTCGCATTCCCTTGTATCGCCCAGACATACCTATAAAACTTAATTCTCAAAAAAAAAAAAAAAATTAGAGCCCTTGTTTGCGGCTAGGACGAACCACTCCCTCTTCCGGGGTCCTTCACAGTAAGTACATGAGACAGCAGCAGGGGCTGTATTATTCTAGACGGCAGGAGGGAGGCAGACGATCAGCACAGGGCTGGAATCATCTGTCCCTGACCGCCAACAAGCCTGGCACTGGTGGGGTTATTTCCACTCCTCCCTTTTTCAATCTGAGGATTGCACAGTCCCACGCTCGTGTTACGCACATGGTCCAAGACTCCTCTGTCTCCCACGAATGTGACATCCAAGGGGGGCTCTGGTTGCGCCGCCCGAGCCCAGAGACGCCTTCGCCCTCGGCTGCCATCTATTGGCCACGGAGCGCCCGCTTCGCCCCGGGCCCATCATGTCTGCTGCAGCTTGGCTCGCACCAGCCGCGCGACAATAAACAAGTGCACTGGACGGAGCAGATGTCTCAGAGACCCCTGCGATGCTTACCGTGTTGCCACCTCCTCAGCGCCCAGGAGGGAAGACGCGACTTTCTCTGAGTTTTTAAGAGCCACCGGGCTGCCGGGACACGCCACAGGCGTAGAACAACGCTGTTCCTGCCCCCCAGGCTCCCCAAAGGATGTCAAAGAGAGAGAGTTCCAAATAATGACGATCCTGCGCAGCATCTGGGGAAGGAATAGAGAAAAACCCCTGCAAACACCGAGAGCGATGAAACGGCCCAGAGGATGCAAGAGCCTTACAAATATTAATTAGGGGCCGCGGCGGCGGGCTCGGCACGGGGACAGCGGTGGCTGGATCCCAGCGCGGTGGTCGCCGCTGCGCTGGGGGCGGAGGACGGCGCAGGAGCCGCAGCCGCCGCCGGAGCAGCCGAGGGGCCGGTGCCACCTTCGCTCGCCCCCTCACTACCATGTACAGTGTGCGCTGCAAGAAGAAGGCGGGCGATGCATGCACACCCCCGCGCCCCGCTCCCTCTGGCTCGTCCTCGGGCGTGCGCCACTGACCAGGGGGGAATGTGGTGAAGACGGCGAGGAGAGCCGAGGGGGGAGGGGAGGGCCGGCCGGCGCGAACCCAGGCCGGAGGGTGCGAGGAGCCGGAGGCGGCTGGAGGGGGCGGCGGCCGCTGCTGGCTTGGAGAAAGTTGCCCCCTATGCAGATGGCAACTGTAAGTACTCGCCTGGGGGGCGCGGCGAAGAGTGCCGGGGTCCCGGCGATCGCGCGGTGGCGCGGGTGGGAGCGAGTGTGCGAGTGAGCGTGAGTGTGAGCGGGTGCGAGCGCTCGGCGGGGCTGACCGTCACGTTGGCGCGGCCGGCGGGGCCAGGCAGCCCTCTCCGCGTCCCCCTCCTCGGGTTCCGCGCCTCCCCCCTCCAGGAGCTCCCTCCCCGCCCCGCCCGGCTCCGGTTCCCGGCCCCAACCGCGAGGCGCCTCTCCAGCCGGTCCTCCGCCGCCCCCTCCCCCTCCCTTCCCAGCCGCCGCTCGCGATCGCCCCCCTCTCTCCCCGCAACCCCGCTGCCCGCTCCGACTACCGCGGAGAGCGCCTGGGAGAGCCGTTTGGGGAGCCCCGGCACCCGCGGTCGCCTCCGCGGCGGCGGCTCCGGGCTGGCGGCGTCCGGGCGCCTCTTTTCTCCAGCCGCTCGGACCGCGCTGCTCGCCGCCTCCTTGCCCTGCCCGGGCATCAGACACCCAGTGCACACCCCAAAGAGCTATCTTTTGTAAGGCTGGCTATGATGAGTGGGCCCAGGAGATGTGAGACGGGGTAAGTCGGCCGTTTACTTTGCAAAAGAGGCTCCTCTGTGTGTGTGTCTGTGTGTGTGGCGGCGGGGTGGCTTTCTTCCCCTCTCCTCCCTCCCCTCCTTCCTCCCTTTTCCCTTCCTTCGCTATGGGCGGGGTGGGGGAGGGGGAGCCTCGCGTCCGGGAACTCCGGGTGCTCCTGCCTGGGCCGCCGTGGGAGCTTGTGTGCCGGGAGCCGCGGGGCTGGCCTGGGTGCTGGGCTCCAGCCTGCGCGGCCCCACGCCGCTGACTGCGGGCATGTGCAGGGCGACGACTCCGGGTCTCAATTCTTTGGGGGAAACGAATACAGTTCCCCCGCCTCCGCCCTCCAAAAGAAAAAATCTGATAATCTGAGAATGTGCAGCGCACCCGCGATTTACATCGGAGGTGCGTTTCCCAGTCAGAATGTCAGCCTTCCTCGGCTCATTCAACTTTATTTTCTCAAATTTTCGGGCTCCTTTGATGGCAAGGAGGAGGGGAAAGGGAGTGGGGTGAGAGGAAGCTCTTCGACCCTGGCTAAGCAGAACTGAATTAAAGTTGTAAACGCTCGAGTTTAATACTGGCTGGACACAATTTGCCAGGGGCTGTCGGAAGGGGTGGGAGGTGAATGGGGGCGGGGAAGCGGAGGGAGGGAGGGGGAGGGGACCCAACCCCCGCTGAATGGCTGTGCAGATTTGATCCAGTGGACAACCGAAATTTCAAGGTAAATATTTTGCTTTCCTAGGGGGTGTTTTGCCGCTTTTAAGCCGAGAGATGCTTGCCATTGCTTGGGGAGGTCGGGGATACTTGCGAGGTTTATACACTGTGATTCCGACTCGTCTCGACACGTCTGGGTGGCCACACGTGAATGATTCGCAGGCACACTTGCACATGTGCGTGCGAATGCAGGGGTTCTTAATAACGCGGGCTGGAGTTGGCTTGGGGATCAAGATCGAGGTCTCCAGGCTTGAACCCGTGACTCAGAAACGTCTTGGCTTTAGTTTTAGGTTGCGATTCGACATCAGCCTTCAGTGGTGGTGAGGCAAAGACAACGTTGACCAGAAAAAAGGCATTGGTTCCCCGAGCCCAGCGTTTCTACCAAATGTTCCCTCCCCCTCCCCCCAACCAACGCAAACGCACACACACTCACACACTCGCTCCATTTATGTCCTTTCCTTTATGAGTGCTGCTGTCGACCCGAAGTAGGAAGTCGAAGGAAGCCTTTAAGGGGACAAAAAGAAAGCAAGAAAGAAAAGGGGGGAGGGATCACATTGATTCTTTGAGGAGATGAAATTCGGATATTAAAGCACTGACCAATGTCACTTGCTGTTCTTCCTCCCTTCCACCTTTCTATTTTGCCCCTTCATCAGCCCAAGTACCCTTTCCCCGAGAATAGAAAGGGCGGTGGGGTGAGTAAAGCATTGACAATTAAATGCTATAAGCAACTCCAAAGATGGGGATGCTGGCGAAGTGGTAGTTCATCCAAATCTTGCTAATTCACTAGGGTTAGTTTTGCATACCATGTCAAACAGACGCGGAGCCCGAGGGAAGGGAGGCTTTGGCGCTGGTCCTTGGTTTACTTTCAGCTGATTCCGGCTAAGCGGTAGGAACGTCCTCTTTAAACTCCAGGTATCGGGAGGCGTTCCGGGATTGCGGATGCCTTCGCAGAGTTCTTTGTAATCCATCGTGCATAACTATTTCAATGGCTTAAAGATGCGGTTTGGTAGCGTCGCTGACATGATCAATGAAGAGAAGGGGACGTAGGGCGCTCTCAGGGAAGCGCTGCTAAGTGGCACCGTGCATGCAATTAGGACGCTGATGTGCTTAATAGCGTGGTAGTGGAGTCCACCATCAAAGCGAACGCGCTCTCCTTTTTCTCCATACTCAAAGCTCCTGAAGACAATTGGTGATTTAAGAGCTTCTTCTGGGTCCTTTTAATGCATTATCTTACATCCTTTTTGCCTCTGAAAAGTATTCCTTAGGTTCCCACCCTGGCATTTCCAGCGACGGTTTAGAATAGCCCAAGTATTGTGGCTCCTTGCTTTTCTGTGAAAATGGGAGAGCTTCACGGTGAACTGTTAACTGTGAAGAGGTTCTGCAAGAAAGGCAAAGGGGCTGGGTAGAGGTGAGGTGGGGAACCTTGTAAAATGGTGCTTCTTTTCTCTTAAATTAGAACCATGAAACTGAACTGACAGCCATGTTATGTATATTTATGGGTTGGTTTTGAAAAGGGGGGGAGCGAGGAAGAACACTAAAATGGGACTTTATCTAACCTGCCCTTATCTTGTAAAGAGCAGCATGTTCCTGTTGTTCTCATTTAGAAAATGAAATCAACCCTTACATCAAAATGAATATCAGATTTTCATAAAGTCTGGAGAATGTTGATGTTCCACGGGGTGCGGTGGGGGGGGGGGGTCATTCATATCCCCTCCTTCTGGATTTCAGAGAAATAGTAGTAGGGAAGAGACAGACTTTCTGACTGATCCCTTAAATTTTTGTCATATTCTGTTGTTTCCTTTTTTCCTCTCTCCCTTGCAGGAGGTAAAATGCACACTTGCTGCCCCCCAGTAACTCTGGAACAGGACCTTCACAGAAAAATGCATAGCTGGATGCTGCAGACTCTAGCGTTTGCTCTAACATCTCTCGTCCTTTCGTGTGCAGAAACCATCGATTATTATGGGGAAATCTGTGACAATGCATGTCCTTGTGAGGAAAAGGACGGCATTTTAACTGTGAGCTGTGAAAACCGGGGGATCATCAGCCTCTCTGAAATTAGCCCTCCTCGTTTCCCAATCTACCACCTCTTGTTGTCTGGAAACCTTTTGAACCGTCTCTATCCCAATGAGTTTGTCAATTACACTGGGGCTTCAATTTTGCATCTAGGTAGCAACGTTATCCAGGACATTGAGACCGGGGCTTTCCATGGGCTGCGGGGTTTAAGGAGATTGCATCTGAACAATAATAAACTGGAACTTCTGCGCGATGATACCTTCCTTGGCTTGGAGAGCCTGGAGTACCTACAGGTCGATTACAATTACATCAGTGTCATTGAACCCAATGCTTTTGGGAAACTGCATTTGTTGCAGGTGCTTATCCTCAATGACAATCTCTTGTCCAGTTTACCCAACAACCTTTTCCGTTTTGTGCCCTTAACACACTTGGACCTGCGGGGGAACCGGCTGAAACTTCTGCCCTATGTGGGGCTGTTGCAGCACATGGATAAAGTTGTGGAGTTACAGCTGGAGGAAAACCCCTGGAACTGCTCCTGTGAGCTGATCTCTCTCAAGGATTGGTTGGACAGCATCTCCTACTCGGCCCTGGTGGGGGATGTGGTTTGTGAGACCCCCTTCCGCTTACACGGCCGGGACTTGGACGAGGTGTCCAAGCAGGAACTTTGCCCAAGGAAACTTATTTCAGACTACGAGATGAGGCCGCAGACGCCTTTGAGCACCACGGGGTATTTACACACCACCCCAGCTTCGGTGAATTCCGTGGCCACTTCTTCCTCTGCTGTTTACAAACCTCCCTTGAAGTCCCCTAAGGGGACCCGCCAACCCAACAAGCCCAGGGCGCGCCCCACCTCTCGGCAGCCCTCCAAGGACTTGGGCTACAGTAACTATGGCCCCAGCATCGCCTACCAGACCAAATCTCCGGTGCCTTTGGAGTGTCCCACCGCGTGCACTTGCAACCTGCAAATCTCCGATCTGGGCCTCAACGTCAACTGCCAGGAGCGCAAGATCGAGAGCATCGCAGAGCTGCAGCCCAAGCCCTACAACCCCAAGAAAATGTATCTGACAGAGAACTACATCGCCGTCGTGCGCAGGAGCGACTTCCTGGAGGCCACCGGGCTGGACCTCCTACACCTGGGCAACAACCGCATCTCGATGATCCAGGACCGCGCTTTCGGGGATCTCACCAACCTGAGGCGCCTCTACCTAAATGGCAACAGGATCGAGAGGCTGAACCCGGAGTTGTTCTATGGCCTGCAGAGCCTGCAATATCTCTTCCTCCAGTACAATCTCATTCGCGAGATTCAGTCTGGGACTTTCGATCCGGTCCCAAACCTCCAGCTGCTATTCCTGAATAACAACCTCCTGCAAAGCATGCCCTCAGGCGTCTTCTCAGGCCTGACCCTCCTCAGGCTAAACCTGAGGAGTAACCACTTCACCTCCTTGCCGGTGAGTGGAGTTCTGGACCAGCTGAAGTCACTTATCCAAATAGACCTGCACGACAACCCATGGGATTGCACCTGCGACGTGGTGGGCATGAAGCTGTGGGTCGAGCAGCTCAAAGTGGGTGTCTTGGTGGACGAGGTCATCTGCAAGGCGCCCAAGAAGTTCGCTGAGACGGATATGCGCTCCATCAAGTCGGAGCTGCTGTGCCCAGACTACTCGGACGTGGTGGTTTCCACGCCCACTCCCTCCTCCATCCAGGTCCCAGAGAGGACCAGCTCGGTGACCCCCGCGGTGCGTCTGAACAGCACCGGCGCCCCCGCGGGCTTGGGCGCGGGCGGAGGTGCGTCGTCGGTGCCCTTGTCGGTGCTGATCCTCAGCCTGCTGCTGGTTTTCATCATGTCCGTCTTCGTGGCCGCCGGGCTCTTCGTGCTGGTCATGAAGCGCAGGAAGAAGAACCAGAGTGACCACACCAGCACCAACAATTCCGACGTGAGCTCCTTCAACATGCAGTACAGCGTGTACGGCGGCGGCGGCGGCTCGGGCGGCCACCCGCACGCGCACGTGCACCACCGCGGGCCCGCGCTGCCCAAGGTGAAGACGCCCGCGGGCCACGTGTACGAGTACATCCCCCATCCACTGGGCCACATGTGCAAAAACCCCATCTACCGCTCCCGAGAGGGCAACTCCGTGGAGGATTACAAAGACCTGCACGAGCTCAAGGTCACCTACAGCAGCAACCACCACCTGCAGCAACAGCCGCCGCCGCCACCGCAGCCCCAGCAGCAGCCCCCGCCGCCGCAGCTGCAGCTGCAGCCGGGGGAGGAGGAGAGGCGGGAAAGCCACCACTTGCGGAGCCCCGCCTATAGCGTCAGCACCATCGAGCCCCGGGAGGACCTACTGTCGCCGGTGCAGGACGCCGACCGCTTTTACAGGGGCATTTTAGAACCAGACAAACACTGCTCCACCACCCCCGCCGGCAATAGCCTCCCGGAATATCCCAAATTCCCGTGCAGCCCCGCTGCTTACACTTTCTCCCCCAACTATGACCTGAGACGCCCCCATCAGTATTTGCACCCGGGGGCAGGGGACAACAGGCTGCGGGAACCGGTGCTCTACAGCCCCCCCAGTGCTGTCTTTGTAGAACCCAACCGGAACGAATATCTGGAGTTAAAAGCAAAACTAAACGTTGAGCCGGACTACCTCGAAGTGCTGGAAAAACAGACCACATTTAGCCAGTTCTAAAAGCAAAGAAACTCCCTTGGAGCTTTTGCATTTAAAACAAACAAGCAAGCAGACACACACGGTGAACACATTTGATTAATTGTGTTGTTTCAACGTTTAGGGTGAAGTGCCTTGGCACGAGATTCTCAGCTTCGGTGGAAGATACTGAAAGGGTGTGCAATTTCCTTTTAATTTTACACGTGGGGAAACATTTGTGTAAACTGGGCACATCACTTTCTCTTCTGGCGTGTGGGGGAGGAGAGGAGAAGGGCTTTATGGAGAACAATTTGCTGCGCGGATGATTATTAAAGGTCGCAGTCATATTTGTAGTGGTTGAAAGTGCTAAGTAGGGAGGAAGATGGCAGCCCATAGATTCTACTCTTCCTCTTTTGCTCCCTTCCGCCCCTTCTTCTTCTCCCCCTTTAAGCCATGGGTGGGTCTAAATGGCTTTTGTGGAGAGATTAGCACACCCCAACTTTAATAGAAAGTTTGTTCTCTCTCTCTTTCTCCCTCTCCTCCCCCGCCCCTTTCTCTGCCTCCCTGCCTCCCTCCTCTCTCATTCCTTTCCTTTCTTTTTAAAGGATGTGTTTGTATGCATTCTGGACATTTGAATTAAAAAACGAAAGTATTGTGATCTTGAAAAGGATCACCATAGATGTGGACAAATCATTAAAATTACAGAGCTATATGATCCATAATTGATTAGTCAAAATAACTTATTGATGAAATATACAAATATTTTATTGTAGCACCTATTTTTATATGCACATTTAGCATTTCTCTTTCCTTCACTATTTAGCCTATGATTTTCACAGAGGTGTCACACTATATTAGGAGCTGCATTTCCAAAACTGAAGTGATATCAGGAAAGCATTTTAAATAATTAAAAATATGAAAAACTTAATGGCAAAATCTTAAAGCCAATGCAACCCACCCAATTGGATCTGTAATTTAAATTTAAAAAAAAAAAACAAAACTGTATTCCAATGCTTAAAACAAAAAAATTGAGGGCAATTAATTGGGCCATTCATTCGAGGGAGAATCGTGTGCAAGTTTCTGTTTTTATTAGAGAAGATTTAAAAGTATTTTTATTAGTCAACCAAAATGATGTATTGATTTGACTACTATTGTAGCCGGTTTTTGATTGTTTAACCAAACCCAGTTGCATTTGTACAGATCCACGTGTACTGGCACCTCAGAAGACCAAATGATGGACTGTACAAATCTCTATACAATGTCTGTCTCTCTGGGCAGCAAGCAATGATGATAACCACAAACAGGATCTCTGTAAGATGGGGCTACTGTTGTTACAGTCTCATATGTATTCCAGCACATGTAATTTTTTAAATAGTTTCTGAATAAACACTTGATAACTATGTCAAATATGAGGGACTGAAGTAATGATTACTTAAGGTGCAAAAAGATTAACCATGTGTGGTTGACTGAATCTCCCTTATTAACAATTTAGGGCATAATAGCTAACTTTTACGCTTGATAAAAAAATTTTCCCCTAATTATCAAATTTTAAAAGTATATATTATATATATATATAATATTACACCTTTGTTGGTTCAGGGAAATACGTTTTTCTAAATGTGTCATTTAATGTGTTTATTAATGAAATTTCATTTGTGTACTTCCTTTCCTTACTGAAGTATTCATCTAATACATGGAGCATGGTAAGTAATATATTGCATATTCATTTTTCTCTCAATATTATGTATTTTGTCATGTCAGTATTATTTATTCAGTTTACAGTTTTCCATAGTTTCCATATTTTAACTTGTGTAAAACTATCTTCAACAATTATGATGGGTATTTTATCGGAAGTTGATCTGTATCCTAAATGTGCGAGATGTTAGTGGATATAAGCTGTTCACCTCTGAATAAGGATTGCCAGTGAATTTGGTTAGTATTTAAGGGTAGGAAATCTGAAACTTAAAGAGCCATGTGCTTCATTGCTATTGGTGGATCTCCCCATAATCTCACCTGGAATGTGTACAATATCAAGGGCTGTTCATGAACTTTATATTTAAGGAACACTTCCATGGCATTCTGCCACAAAGAGGCAGCATTCACCCGTAAGTAAATTGACAGTAACTGCTTGAATTCAGATTGAACAGGTGGTAACAGTTTCCCTGAGGAATTAAAAAAAAAAATAGTAATGCTACATGGGCCAAGCGAAGTAAGCTATCCCTCATTCTGTGCAACATTTTCTCTTCCAAAAATTTTTTTCAAAGAGGAAAGAAATAAACTTAATAATGCCATGATGTTGTCATGAAACAAGATGTATCTCTTACTATTCATCTACCTCCTTCATATTAGACCCAAGATTAGAAAAGAAATAGAAATGCTAGCATTTGACTTCACAATTGGGGCTGCTGTTAATTTTTCTTCACAATGTAAGTTATTTTTCTTTTAAAAAGACAAAATCACTTCCCCAATATGATTATATGTAAATATGACAGTTGTATAAATTATAAAATATTAATGCAAAGTGGAATCCTCCATGTAACTAAGTTTTATTTCTTTATTGATGCATAAAAAGTAAGAGATGAGAATTACATGAAATGAAAGATGTAGTTTTGGACAATATAAGTAGCTTCCAAAGAAAGTTTCTTGATATATTTTTCAAAAATTTACAAAATAATAATATTATTTTCAAACCAGTCCTATTTCACATAATCTTGTCACACTCTCTTTAGGTGGCCCATTTATAACTCTACTCTTCCTAATGTGTTCAACAGTTTTTTAATCTTAAAAATAACCATTATATGAGTTATGAAAAGAGATTACTTCTAACTTTTAAATTATATTTTTCCCAACTGTATTAAGGGATAAAAGTGACTTCATCCTTGCTCTAATAAACTTGAAATTTTTTTAACATGTAGAATTATGAAATTGTAGAATTGAAAATGAATTCTTCTCTCCTTATACATGGTTTCCTGCCAATACATTAAATATGCAAAGGAACATAAGTTGTGTGGTTCCAAATATTGATTTTTAGTTTTTCACTTGTTCACTGAATAAATAAATTGGATATATCAGAGGTATATGATTAAATTAAGGAACCCTGCAAATTCTCTCCATAGAATTTTGGAGAACAACAATATGTAATGTTTCAGGCATCAATTAAAGTTTGGATGCAAACTAAGCTTACTCTTTGTGCTTGTTCTATTTGATATATTGCATAATCTTATACAAATATATTTCCAGGTAGATATTGCAAAATTTTCTTTTTATCTATATATATGCCTATGGTGTAAATACTTAAATTATCTCAGAGAAAGTAAGTACATTCCATGTAAATGTAGATAATTTGTATGTTAATATTCAAAATAATTTACAGCTAAACTATTGATTGAAGTTATGAGCTAATCAACTTTAGCATAAATTTCATACTTGGAACACATCTTTTGTTTAGGCAAGATTACCAACTTTACACATGTAATGTAGAAAATTTTGGTATCCAGATCTGTCCCTCACCACTGTTCCCTCAACCTCGAGAGGAAAAGCAGTCTAGTGTGTAATGAAAATATCCACACATAATATAGAAAAACGTTAAACTTAATCTAAGATACCAGTGTCTTGCCCTACATTAGTAATTCTATCCTTGGTAATAAGCATATTATTCAGATTAAATATATATAATTTTCTTTTCCTATTCAGTTTTTTCTGACTCTCTTCCTTTTTCTTTACATCTCCCCCTTTCCTCCTTCCTTCTCTCTTCTTCTTTCTCTTCATTATTCTTCAGTAGAGCAAGGGAACGAGTAAGAATAGTTCAGTCCTTGTCTGAAATGCCAGAAACTGGCTACTTAATTTCAAGAGCTCATTGGATTGTTCCCAAAGTCATGCAACTCCAAATTAATGAAAATAAAGCAGACCACAACTATGCTTCTGATTCATTTGGAAATACGCTCTTGTTGAACTTTTCAGATGGCTCCTGATTAAGATATTTGCAGGAGTGGCAAAATATTTGGTATAACTAATTTTAAGAATAAATTTTACTCTGAAAAAGAGGAATTAAGAACAACAAAAGAAGCAATTTAAATGCCAGAAGACAGAAGCATTTAATTAATTGATTTTCAAAAGGAATAAAATGT
This sequence comes from Equus asinus, assembly GCF_041296235.1. Classification (NCBI taxonomy): domain Eukaryota; kingdom Metazoa; phylum Chordata; class Mammalia; order Perissodactyla; family Equidae; genus Equus; species Equus asinus. The sequence goes on from NC_091800.1 coordinate 62,680,106, forward strand.
TGTGAAAGTGGTAATCAAATTGTTATCAAATTAACTGTTTAACTTACAGATAATGTTCCTCAAACCTCTTGAAGTTCTCTATTGTTTTGCAATACAAATATACGACAAAATTAAAGTAGTTGGATGGATATTAGTCCTGTACATAAAAATAATTATCTAACATCTATATCCAAAAGAACCTCGTATCACCTAATATTGCATTTGCCAACTGTGCACTTTATCATTAATTTTATTTTAATTTAATTTAATGCCTTTCTATAACTATCCATATATATTTCCTCAATATATGTAGCATGTATATGGCATACAAAAATATGTATTATCAAAGAGAGCATTGCATACTCAATTTTCTTCTAGAGTTCTTTTAAAATTTATTTCAAATTATATTTTCATGTTCTATGGTTTAGGAATGTTAGAGTGGGGAAAAGAAAAGAATTTTATGCAATATAATAGTTGAGTGTGACAATAAATACAATACTCTTTTCTTCCCTTGTTCATAGCAGACCATTTGGCTTATAAGATATACGTCAAACATTTTTCATGGTAACTCTATCAGTATTATAAAATGAATAGTTTTTATACCCATTTTTTAAAAGAACAAAGTTTAAACTTAATTTAGTTTAAGAGTAATTTAGATTACTTATGAAAAGTACTTTGGAAGCTCAAAACATACATATTTCATAGAGAATTGAGGTAATGGAAATATAGAATAATTTGACTTTCTCATTTTCTATTTACTTTCAAAATAAAAATGCAATGATATATTGCATAATGATAAGTATATCAGACATATTTTTATTAGACACTAGAAAAACCATTTTATAGAAGAAAAGTAATAAAATATGTTAAATGGAAGTCTTTCACAGAGTTTTTTTCATAATTAGGTATCTTTGTCAGTGAATATGAAGGAATATTATATATTTCTACTATAAAATAAATGTATACTGTTTCAAAATTACACACATGTAATTCTAAATGTGGAAATTATGAAACAATGTTTTCAAGGATAAATTTTTTTTAATTTAACATAAAGAAATGAAACTGTGGCTTTATCAAATTGAAAGCTCATTAGTATCTTGGTCTACTTTTTTTTTTTTTTTTTGAGGAAGATTAGCCCTGAGCTAACTACTGCCAATCCTCCTCTTTTTGCTGAGGAAGACTAACCCTGAGCTAACATCCATGCCCATCTTCCTCTACTTTATACGTGAGACACCTACCACAGCATGGTGCTTGCCAAGTGGTACCATGTCCACACCCGGGATATGAACAGGAGAATGCTGGGCCACCAAAAAGCGGAATGTGCTAACTTAACTGCTGTGCCACCAGGCCAGCCCCTATCTTGGTCTATTTTTGACAAACTTATTTGCAGATCATTACATTTTAAGAAATATTTTCAACATATCACAATATAAATTCAATTCAAATTGAATTGTACTAGTTCAATATAGAATTATATGTATGGATGTAGCAAAATTGTGTTGCTTTTCAGTGTTCTGGAATATGCATATTTTAGGTTTTCTTACAAATTTATTCTACCACCAATAATAACCTCTAGCATTTCCAACTAACACCTTTTTTAAGAATCTTCATGTATGGTTCATTAAAAAAAACCCTTAATATTGGATATTGAAACCAAAAGTTACTGTTTATTTTCAATTTGTGATTAGGTACATGCCTATTTAAGTAAAACATGAAGGATGGCAGTAACTCCATGTTAAGTGATTAAGAAAGTTCTTTGTCAGATACTACAATAGAGACTTTGACCAGTGTGTTTTATCTATGAGAGATTCATCAGGTTCATGTAGACTAAAGTTTCAAATATTAAATATAAAAATTGATATGCAAAAATGAATACTTGATCAGTAAATATCTTATACTTGTAGCCATCTATCTACATAAATTATCTGTACAAAAGTCATGCTTTTTAACATTACAATAGAATGTTTTTCCTATTTTTAAGTCTAAAGTCGAAAAGGGCATTTCACTTCTAGAAATCCTAATAATACTGCAAAATTTATAGCTCTCAAGTTTACTTAAATCCTATTTTAACATTGACTTTAGATCTCTGTTCCCAAGTGCAAAGTTCGTGGTACGTGTGTTTGTTTATATTACTGAAATCTGCCCTTATTAAAGTCCCCTTAAAGCATACAAATATACATAATACTTTTCCTTCATGTTTTTCTTTTTATTTGACATGTAGGTAGCAAATATGAAAATAAACAGTTATGAACTAGCACTTGTTAAATTGTAAATTAAATTTCATTTCACTCTAACAGTATCCCTCAATTTCATAATTATTCCAAATTTTTAAAGCTAGTGAATGGTGTATTTACATAGAAGCCTCTATATGTGATCAATCAGATCAGAAATTACTCATATATGTCAGAGAATATTCAAAATCATTCACCATACCATCATTTTAACTTGTTCGATCAGTACAATGATCTTTTTGTTAGCTGGTTATGGATAAAGACCTTCAAGTCTTAGATGAAAATTAAGTATCTCATTAGAAATTTTAATAAAAAAATGCAAAAGATCAATATTGAGTATTTGGATTCTAAATTTACAGTATCTTCTACAAAGCTAACAAAATCGTATATACAGAAAACACTTACAAAGGGTCTTTGTTTAAAATTATACATTTTATGAAATTGCTAATTTCATATGGCTTGCATAATCTTTTGACTTTAAAGTTAATGAAGAACTCTTTCTTCATTTGAGAATTTTTATCTGAGAGACGATATTTTTTGCATAGGATGCCCTTGAGTCATCTTGTTGTCCCACTATGTCTTTGGCCTACACTTTCATTTAAAAGCTCTGTGCCCAATTTTAAACATAGTGAAAATAGTCTCTATTATTATGTTTAATCTTTGCAACTCAAATCGTTTTCCTACCCCCCAAAGAATTGAAAAGAAAAAGTTGGTGTATTTTCCCCATTTGCTTTAATGAATTTTAAATGTATCCTCAGTCAAATAAACAACATTCCCTCATATTGTTAAATTAAAAATATAATTAACCCGCATCATTCCTACTGTAACAATTCAAGTACTATGTAAGCATGACTTAATGTGAATGTGAAAATGTGGCTATTAGATTGTCACTATGGACTTATCACTCATTAATAATCACCTTCAATACACGGCATCTAAATAAAAAGTAAAAATTTCTTTGAATGTGAATGTAATTAAAATTTCACACTTCGATTAACTGGGTAGCTCATATAGTTTAGAAAGTTCCACTATTGTATGCTTATAAACACTAAAGCTATGCTTGCCAAGTGGCAATCCACAGGCTAAATTCTGAAAAAATCCATGTTTTGTTTGATCAGAACAATTCTATTTCCTTTTATAAAATAATAAATTTGAATTTGAGTGCCTTTAGGCTGAATAAGCACCCCCCTCCATATTATCTTAACCTAGCAGCTTCATATAATATTATATTGTCTGATGGACCATGAGGGCATTTGCACTTTCAACCATATTTAAATAAAATTTGTTCCTTTAATATTAAAATTTATGTATCATAATCATGGGCTTTCAGGCATTGTTCTCAAGGAGCTCAGATTTATTAATGCTTTATATATAATATATGAAGTAGCAGATTCCATGTAGGTTTATATTATAAGGAAGTCAAAATTAAATATAGGAAAAAATCGGAATGAATAATTTTACAACCAGAGGAAATTGGTTTACTGTATATGAATGTTCTATTGGAAATGTAGTTGTAAGCGTTAAAGATTTACGGTGACTTGGAGTCTCCCAGAGCAGGTTTTGTAAACTGCTCTGACTCTAACAGGAGGCCCTGGACGTCCTAAGGAAGGGGAGCTGGAGTAGTAACTTAAGAAGTATGTTCTTATCGAAGGAAATTATAATCACAGCTCACAACAGAAGCTATTCCCAGAATATCTAACTGCTGATGTACTTGAAAACAGTGCAAAATGTCAATTCAGTGAAAATATGTCAAACATCACATATTAAGAGAATCACTTCCAGGATGGAAGATATAACTTGGAAAATCTGATTCAATAGATTTAGGACCAAAAATTTTTTTAAATGGGGAGACAAAATTACCAAGACAATTTTTTCAGTGTGTTAAACAAACTAATGAGTAGAAGAAAGATATTCTTCAGTATTCCTGACTGTGCTAGTGTAAGTCATTTGTAAATTGATGTATGTCTTGAAGAAGTAATGTATAGCTAGAAGAAATAAGAGAGAATGTCACGTGATTCCTAAACTCTCCAAATCTGTTTAAGATCTTTTTTTATTTTTTTAAGACTAAACACCGACATACTTTCTAAAGAAATTTTGGATTTTATCTTCTCTATGATTTTTTTTAACAAAATGTGAATTCGCTTTGCTATATAAATATACTGTCAGTTGGATTTTTATTTTTACTGATGACTTGGTTTAGCGATCATGTAATCTTAACTTTGTCCTTCATTGAAAGTTTAATAAGCTGTGCCTGAAATAATGAAATAATAGTTGCACACTATTTGTTGTTATTTTATACCAAATGGTAGCCAGTCTCAACAAAGCAGAAAGATGATTCTAATATTCCCAATTGTGTTCCCTTTTCCTTTACAGATGGTGTGTCCTTTGGCAACTTTCTTTGTGTTTCTGCCTTCTTTTCAATTTGTAAAAATTAAAACAATGTGCTTGGTTTATGAAGAGCTTAAAGAAATTTAGATTTTGATTTTCTCTACTGGGTGTATGTCAACTGTGAGTCTTTCTAAAATTAGCAACATAGTAATTAATTATCATTGCTATATACCTATGAAAGTTATGAGTATGTCGTTCAGATGAAAACATCTCTCTCTATACACATATGTACACACACACACACATGTATATCACAGTAGTTTGAAATGTATTTTTCAATTTCTTCATTAACCGTGTTTGTTATGTTACAAAATTATATGGTCACTTGTAGATACTTTAAATCTAAAAGTACAACCTCTTTGAAAAGGAAATAACTTAGTGTAGTTTATTTAACTTTACCGTACATATTCTTAACCTTCAAAATGATAACATTGAACTTTCAGTATATTTAAAAAATGTATGATCAGTATTTATTTCTCGAAAAATTGAATGCTGTTTCTAAATTAGCTGGTAATCTTTTTTCTTACATTTGCTCATTTTGTTTGCATTTAACACATTTTGGAATTCTGTGTGAGATAATTTCTATTTTTTGGTTTTAATCCAAACAACCCTGGAAATACTTAATTTTTATTAGATAAGATTCCATAATAAATTCTATACAAAGATGTGTCAATAATATATACTATGTATAACATTTAAGTATAGTTGGCTTATTTTTTTGCAAAGTTAATTACAAAAAGTAGACTAAGCATGTGATATATCATTCATCATTTTAATATTCTAAACTAAGCAACTACTCTCCTACATAATGATTAATAATATAGACAGTGGTAATTTCCTTTCATCTGCTGTGCTATAAATTTAGTTGATAATCCAATAATGAAATTATTTCTATTCTCAATATTTTCAAATATCATTACAACTGTTATTTACTAGTCTCAGTAAAAATGAGTTCCTCTTCAAATGCTTAAAGGAATTTCTATAGATTGTTATAAACAGAGAACTCTAATATCTGGAATTTAAAATGTAGCAATGACAAATCCACTATAAACAACGTAATTAAATCATTACCTTCTCTATTAAGAAGAGAACAGAAACTCAAGTACGTTAAAATAACGTCTCAAAACGTTGAAAGTGTAGTAAACTGACAGTCATACGTAATCAAAAGGTCTTAGTAATATCACCTTACAACATTTATATTGTTCTATACAAACATTATGTTTCTATTCAGTGCAACAGAAAATTAAATAATCCAGAATTATTTTTATCACAAGTTTTCTCTCTAATTAACTTGCCAAAATTCATCTAGATAAAGGTATAGTAGGAAAAAGATCCATTTGGAATAACCGCTGTATCTGTCACCAGATCCTAGAACTGTACGTTGTACATAGCAGACACTCCTCTACTGAATTAACAAACATGTGTTTATAGATGTCTGCAGACTAAGGTGAATTCAGTGAATACTATAAACTTCCTAAGTTGCCGGTCACTACACCATTTACCTTGGCGTAAACTTCAAAGATGGCTGAAGTATCCACAAGAATGTTAGGTGACTGCTTAATATTTTGGTATGTAAATGTATATTAGAAAACCATCAAAGATGCTGTTCTTGAATTTTAAATATATCTATAATAAACACAGGAAATATTTTCCTAGTAGCTTCACTTTTAGTCCACTTTTCTGAAAAAAAATCTCAGATCATTAAGGAAAAATGGAAATAAAACTTGAACACTTAAACATAAAACTCATTTCAATTTTTAACTTTTATTATTAATTTTGCTTTGTTGGTGTAATTAGCTGTTTTTTAAATAGTTAAGGAAAGTCATGATTGCTGTTCTGTACTTACATTACTGTTCAGAGCCTGGCCTATACCAGATACTGGTGAACTTTTCAGGCATTTCACAGATGGGCTCCTGGTCTTTTAAGCCTGGTGAGGTGTTTATCTATTTAAAAAGCTTTTCTGGGCACTATGTGCTTTCCCTTGGGTGTGAGAAAAATCAGTTCATCCTTTTAATGAGAATGTTACCTCCAGGGAAAAAGTAATCCAGAAGGAATGATACATTCCTCAGGGCAGTTGCCTACACAGGGACACATTTTTCTCTGGGGCTGACTGCACGTATATTTCAGTGGGAGAGTTTAAATATTTTAAAATATCATTGCATTTAGTCATAAGGCACCGTGAACACAGGATACAGTATTTTTTGACTATATATTGACATATTTTTCTAAGCTTTTTTATACATCAATTATAATTTAAGGAATTTTATTTCTTGTTAAAATTTTAGCTGTCTTCATATTTGAGATACAATAAAATAGATCATTACTAATATGTACTTTACATATTTTGCTAAACTGAACATAACAAGAGGTTTAAAAGAAGTGGCTTTATCATTTCACGAATGAACCCCAAACAGCACAACTTTACAAGTCTTTAAACTGTCTTGTTACAAAAATATAAATTCTTTCTCTCCATCCCAACATATTTCATTTTTATCTTGATGGACACTTGGATGATGCAGTGTTTACTTCTTATGGTCCCTTCAAATATTTTGGAGAGTTTATGACATAAGAGTGTGAAGATTTTTGACTTTGTAGCCACATATTTTAGTTCCTCAATGTTATATTTAATATTCATATATTTCAAAATTCTGATCACTAACCATTTTTGCCCATTAAAGATTATTGGAATAGAACTACATAATGTTTTGGATTTTTAATATTTAGCTATTTTTTCTTTTACAAACAAATAATTTTCTTTCCAAAATAAGAAAGAAGTAGATATTAAATATAGAATATTAAAACATTGAGATATCTTGATTTTGTGCTTTTGTTTGTAAAACATACACATTCATAACCATCAACTATAGTAAATAATTTTTTGTCTCATAAGATATATCAATATTATCAAAATATTTCAATAGAAATCTGATGACAAATATGAGAAATGTATTTTATTTTAAGAATACTAGCCTCATGTAGAATAATGAAGAATAAAAATCAAAGTACCTTTTCAAAATATTTAAAATAATAAAAATGAAAGTTAGATGTTGGTGTTTGAGAAAGATCTTTTCCTCCTGCTATTTCCTCTCATTTCTTAATAGCAAATCAGTTTCCTGTTATTAATATTCATTAAAATTGCTTAATTTGAATTGCTATTTATTATGTAAAAATAAAATCACTATTTGTTATTTAAAATAAAAATCACAGCTTTACTGATTCATAAGTAAATTTGATGTAGCTATTTCTTTGTGCATTCAGACAACATTTAAAGTAAAATTAATTAAGATCAGCTATTTTTGAAATGAATTTCCTAAAAATAGAAATATAAAACCTATTATATTTATTGAAACTTAAGCCGTTTTATCGTATGCTAGAACAAAGTAAACACTTTTAAAGAGAAAAAATGAATCTTTTTTCAAAAATTTGAATCTCTTTAAACGTTTGAACTGTGATTCTATAAACAATACTGACATGCAGATTTCTGTTTTCTTGTCTTTTTAAATGGGAATGTGGGTATTCAGATGCATGATTTAAATACTGTCTTAACAGTTTAAACTACGTTATTTTTTGTGGAATTGGAAAAAAATAACATAACATCTAAACAGCTAATTGAGAAAATTTAAGGTCTTCATGTTGATATAATATTATCTCGCAATATATCATCAGTATGCACATTTTTATAAAGTAACTTGAAAAAATACAACCATATACATACTGGCAGATATTGAATATTTGTATTAAAGTTAAATAATGTGTAGATATTTTATTCAAATTTTATATGGTTAAATTTCTATTTGTGAATTTTTTTAAATAAAATTACCTTAAAGGTTAGTCTATTATATGTGCTATGAATAATACTAAAGGCAACATTACTTACAATGCCAGAGAATGAAGACAAACATAGTTCAAAAACAATTAGTAACTTTTATTTAAAAATAATTCGAGAAAATTCGTTATATGGCAAATTTTAACCTCAGTCTGATCTCTAGGTGTTTCGCACGGTGATCCAATTACTAGTATGTATTTTCACATACTCTTTGTATTCACTTATTTGAACTAATGCCAATGTCTGACATACATGCTAAAGATAACCCCTTTAATAATGTTATTTCAAAATAGCAAAAAAAGAAAAGGTGAGACAATTATTTGTGCATACTCTGTGCCATAGCTATGACAAATTTGTAAATATCACAATGGGAGGAGCAATGTTTGGTTTAGTTTTGCTCCCAATTTATTGTGTTTACTACTAATAAAGATTCCTCTCCATTTGAAAATCTTTCTGTGAAACAGGAAATTTCCCATGTGGATGGACTGGGGCTACAATGAAACCAAGGGAAATAAGAATGTGGTTATGGTCAAACTAAGAAAACTTTTCCAATAAAAAACCTTAAGTTAGTTTTAGGGAGTTCTGAATTTAGTATCTACCAGGTAGTAAATAAATATATACATAAATATGATAATCACATAAGAATTTTGAATAAATAGTTTTAAACTAATTCTTAATCCCACGACATCATAATCTGTTGTGACATTGCTATTAGATTCCCTATTCAAAATATTAGAAGCATTGGACAAAATTCCATTTGATGTGATTTTCTTCAAATGAATCATGCTGTTATTGCTGCTGCTATGTTTTCCCCTTAAAATCGTTCTGTAATTGAAATGCTGTGTAGGTCTTATCATCTAGAACTGTTGTTGCACTGGATTATGGGTGCTATGAAGAAAATCTCCATAAAATAAAGTCGTTTCTTATACCAAATATTTATTCAGTCATGAACTCTAAATATATATATTAACATATATATCTATACACCTATATAGATATATCTATACACATATATATGACATACATGTCTTCTCATATTTGGGTAGTACAATTGTTTTATAACTGGAATGGCACTATGTATTAACTAGGATTTGGAATTTGAGGTCTTACATTTTCTCCTTTAACTTTTTTTTGTTTTCCTAATGGATATAGAATTTTGGTGCAAAAGTTCCTGTATAGTGAATTATTCACAAGAACCAGATTCATGTTTTTACATTATTGTTAGACTATATTTCATGATATATTATTATGGTTCCTATTGTTTCATTGAATGTGGTTCGTGGATCTTTAAAATATTTACCTCTGTGCTGAGATAACCCTATTCTTTTCATTCACTGTATATAAAAGTGTCTTTGGCTGACAATTTTTTGTAATGCAATGAGCCAGGTAGCGTTGGTAACTGAATCAAATACAGTGCAAGGATATGGCATCTGTCTATGTATGTAAATCAAAGATTTCGAAATTGATTATTGATCTTTTTACATGTTGACAATATTCAACTCAGTGAAACATTGTATACTTTGATCACTCTAGTTGATTTACATTACTTTGAGTACTGAAAAATTTTTACGTTTACATTGTTCTAGTTCTTAAATTTAGGCATTCACTCAGTTGGCTTGGACTTATCTGCTAGGAAAACTGTGAAGGAGGTAACTCATATGTCCTTTTCAGTTTTCTTCTCTATTTTGGTTTTCCTTTTAACTTGCAGTTCACTAAGAAAGTTACAATCATGTCGCTTCCAATTTATTTTTTCTAAAGTGTTAATTAGTTCATGACATTGCCCTTCATGAGACTGATGTGATGATGAAGGTGCCTCAGAGATGAAAAAGAATTTCAAAGCTGTTAAACATACCTCTACCTATGAAACCCCATGCTCTGTGACAACAATGATAGTAGGAGGGGACACACCCAGGAAACCAAACTCGGCACCAAAGACAGAAAGTATGCAGATTAGCCCACTCATCTTGTTGGGGGCCATGCCTGCCAATCGCATAGACAATGTAGTCACCTAAGAGAATAGCTCACTTGCCTTTTTATGGTTTATATTTTCCATCTTGCATAAAAACACGTTGAAGGGTACAGTTGGGACTTAATCAAGAAAAGATATTTTAATCACCAAATCTAATTATTTCTAACTATTATGTCAATGTTTTTAAAAAAACTTTGTTTTAAACTGCATTTGCCACATTTTTCATGTGGGATATTAGTGGAAAAATTGGAGTGCATTTGCATCACTTATTAGTTTTTCATATATGCAACTAAATTTACTCTGACATTAGTCTATAGTTTTAAAAATTGTCAAAGAGAATATACACAGTTTTTTGGTCATTAATTGGCTGATATAGCAATTATGTATATTTATTTAATAAATTACAAACTTGGTTGAAATACATTTTGGTATTATACTATTCAGTTATAATTTATTTACTGGTACAATGAAATCTTTTATTTCTACCTCTTCAAATATAATGCAGTTTTGTGAAAGCTATATTCAAATGAAGAAACAATTCTTTCCTTTAAAATTTTCCTTTTAATTCTAATTTGACTAGCTTCTGAAGTACAAGCATAACCATTCAATAGTCGTATGGTTCTGTGATTCTTTCTTAAATAAAACAGAAAGATTTTGTGCTTATCCTTTTTAAATTTAATCTAAACAACAGTAATGCTTTTAGTCGTACAATTGGGATGTATAAAAATAAAACTCAAATTGAGGGCATTAAATAACTTTGCTATAAGATAATCTAACAAGTATGATAAAATGGTTAAGGACTCCTTATATTTTCACTATTTCGAGACCATTAACATCTTTTAACCGTGTTAAAACACTCCAACGGATAAACGATAAACAGGAATTTGCCTGGTCAGCAATTATAAACTGGTGCAGTAAGCTTATCTTTTGTGTCTGGAGACATAAGAGAGTTGAAGAAACAAATGATGTTTCCTTTCAGCGTGTATTTTAGGTTATGATATGTGTACGTATGTTTGTGTTATGCCAGGTTTACAGGAGCGCTTGCTTGTTTAATTCATTTTTGTTGGTTTCTTTTTTGTTTTATATATTGCGAGCTGTCGTGAACATTTTCATTATAAGCTGCATACACAAGAACATGCTGAAGATTTGAAGGAAGGGTAGGACAATCTTTTAGCAATCCTTTTATCCCAGCCATCACGAGCAGAAAATGATGCCAAGAAGACTTGTGAGCTATAATCTCTGTTGGTCATGTTCTCAAGACAGAGTGGGGTTTACCGGTGTTCCAGTGGTAGGGTCTACTTTGTTAACTGCACACATTTCTGATTTGGGGGATGATGGACAAAATATTAGTGATATCTGTTCATCTTCAAATATCATGGACAAATATACCAATTTTTCAAAAGAGAGTTCTGGTCCAGAAAAAATTCAATAAGATTTTGAGTGAGTAAACATAGCTAATACATGTCTGCCTTAAATAGAGATTTTTTAAATCTCTTCCTTTGTATTCTTTTTACAAATGATGTAAAGCTAGGTGTCGTGTACTTGAGATAAAGACAAAGGCAAAGCCATGTGAAATATTGACCTCTCACTGTGAGCTAATCTCCCTCTTCCACTCGTTTTGCCTTATTTGACATAGTATATTTCTAGTGTGCCACAGCAGGACTATTTTTGATGTTCTTTCTTGGAATAGTTATTTATTTGCATAATCTCATTTTCTCTACTACTTATCTAAAAAGAGAAATGTTTAAATTATTGAAGTATTCCAAAATACTCCCTATTATAAAATTCCAGATAATTATTTGACTTTATGCAAATTATGCTCTTGTGGATAATGATCCAGTATATAAAATGTTTTTTTTCTTGCTATGCATTCCAGTGCCTTACTTGCTATGTTCTATTTTAGTTTCCCTTTTCCTTGATATTTTGCTTAATGAAGAGGTCTTTTTTTTTTCTGAGGAAGATTAGCCCTGAGCTAACTGCTGCCAATCCTCCTCTTTTTGCTGAGAAAGACTGGCCTTGAGCTAACATCTGTGCCCATCTTCCTCTATTTTATATGTGGGACGTGTGCCACAGGATGGCTTGACAAGCAGTGCACAGGTCTGTGCCTGAGATACGAGCCAGCGAACCCCAGGCCATCAAAGCCGAGGGCACCAACTTAACCACTATGCCACAGGGCCGGCCCCCGCAAGAGGTCATTTTTATTACAGGATTTACGTGACAATCTGAAAGTCATTACTAGGTTGAAAAATGGAAAAATCAATTTTTTGAATCATGAATTTTTTTTTTAAAGATTGACACCTGAGCTGACATCTGTTGCCAATCTTCTTTTTCTTCTTCTTCTTCTTCTTTTCCCCAAAGTCCCCCAGTACATAGCTGTGTATTCTAGTTGTGAGTGCCTCTGGTTGTGTTATGTGGAACGCAGCCTCAGCCTGGCCTGATGAGTGGTGCCATGTCAGCACCCAGGATCCGAACCAGCAAAACCCTGGGCCCCTGAAGCAGAGTGTGCGAACTTAACTACACGGCCATGGGGCTGGCCCATGAATTATTTTTAAAAATTTTTGCTTTGTTTAATTCATTTGTGAGTGTTTGTAAAACTAAAATTTTGAAAATCAGGAAATTTTATTCTGCATTTTATTGCTTTGAGTACTCTTGAAGAGTTGAAACAATACTTAGGGAAATAATGTACAAGGTGTCATGTACAAATGAAGGTTGTATTATACATTAAGCAAGAATAATTCGTGTGTGTGTTTTACCCTTTGTTCTTTTCTGTAATTTTATGAACCAAACCTCCTAAAATTAGTTAAGTTTGGACTACAAATGGCTATTCATTTGGATAATTGATTTTTAAAACTATACTAAACCAGGAGCTACTTAAGATTATACACCTTGACAATTTCAATAATCTGAGTCACTCAAAGATCTCACCTTGGAATAACCACCTAAGAATCACTGCAGTTCAGTGTTTTTGAACCCAAGCATTTTTCTCCTTCTGCCCTTGGAAGCTCCCCCTCTCCTCACTCTCCATTCTCAAGGATGCTCCCTCGCATTCTTCTTTCACTTCTGTGGAGCCATTGGTGGCAAAATGGAGTTAACAGGAAAAAAAAAAAAAGGAGAGTAAAGAGAAAGAAATGGAGAAGGGAACCCTTCTACCATTGTTTGCACCAGCCCTGCGACTCTGCACATGCCTGCAGCTTTCCAGGGCCTGCTCCATTTCTTCATTCACGATTCCCAGAAAGTGCCCCAGGTGGGAGGGCAAAGCGCTGGGCCTAGTTTCTGTGAAGATGTTTCTTTGATATTTCCTCCTGACATGCGAATGGTTTTTATTTGTCTGTCTTTGTGTTTGATTTTAGTCCATGCATTGGGAACTTAGTTTGTGTGTGTTGGTTTTTACTACTCTCTGGCTGTATGAAAAAGAGATGGGCAGGTGAAGAAGAAAAGAGAAACATTTAACCCTATCTTTGTTTCCCTAACACTACCAACAATAGATAGATGGATGGGTAGATAGGTAGATAGACAGAGGACTGTGGATTTGTTTTGGCTGGGGAAGACACTGTGTAGTTGTAGCACTAGTCTATTATTCAGTGGACTAGGGAGGAAACAACCCTGATTAGAAGTAAAGAATAGTGGCAGGGGAAAGCATTAGTAAAAGGAAAGAAATCGGGCAAATAGTAGTTGGCCTAAGATGTGTTGTCTTCAGGAGTCTTATTTTATTCTCTATTATCTGGAGCTGCTGATCTTCCCTACTCCCTGAGCTGAATATTCATCTCCAGAATTTTCATCTCCACTCCTCAGTATTCAGCCCATCTTACCCACCTCGAATTCCTTCTGCAGGCCTTGAAAGGCATAATTGCTTTCTTAGAATTCGAGAAATCCCTTGTGCCTTTACATTTGGAGAAGGCAAAGTTAATAACCTGTAATCTGACTGGAAATATGAACCTGGTAACTTAGATTTTTGAATTATTTTGAACCTTGTCATATATGGTTCTCTGTTATATTCACATGGTGTAATAAATACTTAAGGGGCATTATTTATTAGATTATCTTTATTGACAGTTATAAAAGTATGTTTTGTTTTCTTTTAAAGATTGGCACCTCAGCTAACATCTGTTGCTAGTCTTGTTTTTTTTTTTATTCTTCCTCTTTCTTCTTTTTCTCCCCAAAGCCCCCGGATATGTAGTCGTATATTCTAGTTGTGAGTGCCTCTGGTGGTGCTATGTGGGATGCCGCCTCAGCATGGCCTGATGAGCTGTGCTGTGTCTGCGCCCAGGATCTGACCCAGGGAAACCCTGGGACACCAAAGCAGAGCTTGTGAACTTAACCACTCGGCCATAGGCCAGCCCCCTAAAAGTATGTTTTCACAGTTTCATTTATATCAGAGAAAAGTTCAACTTCAAAAAGGGACTATGAATGATAATGTTTTAAAATAACCTGTTTGTAAATTCATTTTTGTGTATTTCTTGACTAATTCACAGCATTGCATTTAATCCAATTTATTAGTGGCAGAAATATACTGTAAGAATATATCCATGTAGAACTAAAATTGGTAATGCTTTTTATTTAGTATTTGAAATGCTGAGGTGTTGGAAAAAAATCCTTGATGTCCAGGTAAAGTAAATGATATATTTAAGAATGTACATCCTTGAAGATATTCTGTCATTGTAAAAAGGCATAGCCACAACATTTTATGCAGCTATATGTAGATTCCAACAGAGCCATGGGACACTTGCAATAGGTATCTTTATCTTTTTAAAAGCACACTATGAATAATTTGTGTGAATTATTTTCTTTTCAGACGAATGCATATAAATATAAAGAATACTATATGTCTGAGAATGGCTTTTTAAAAAATTGATTTAATTTTAAAATGAGGGCTATATTGTTAAGCATTCATTAAAACAAGATGTACGTCATCAGTCTTTAAGAAATCATCATGGCCTTGGACATTTCTGGTTAGGGAACATTAGCTTCATTTGGACATCCTTACTATCTAATGGCTTAGTGAAGTCATAAATAAGGCAACTCGCCCTTAATAACTGAGCTGGACTGTGAATGGATTTCTAACTAATTATTTAATAATACCATGAAATTATATTGTTTCTATCATGTGAATGAGTCAGAGAATTTTTATATGAACATTTTTCAGCCTGATTTGAAGCAGAATATTTATGCCCACGAAATGACAGCAGCAGACAGATTTTGCTGAGAAGAAAGAATTGCTGCATTTTCGAAAAATCACTGTATGAAGACGATGAGGCAAAGAGAAAAAGTAGCAGATAGTGAAATGCCTTTTGAAAGTGAGAAGAGAGCCACCAATGGCAGCAAACCGTGGAAGGCAATAAACCATACATGTGACATGTCAGGTGACTGTCATTCTGACCATTTTCAGAAGAAGCAGCGTGATAATGCAGAGGGAATGTTATGTTCAATGATACTCATTACTCTTACTGTTAAAAATGAGAAAGGCTTGGGGCTGGCCTGGTGGTGTAGTGGTTAAGTTCCTCCACTTGGCTTCCGTGGCCTGGGGTTTGCAGGTTCAGATTCCAGACGCGGACGTAGCACTGCTCGTCAAGTCACACTGTGGAACATCCCACGTAAAATAGAAGATTGGCACAGATGTTAGCTCCGTGACAATTTTCCTCACACACACACAAAACATCCAAGTCTTCATATTCAGCTGGGAAATGAGGTGGGTGTGGGGTAAATCAACCAGAGACATTATATTCGTCACTTGACAACTGACAGTAGTCCTTGCTAGAAATTGGCCAATTTTGATTGACCTTTTAATAGAGTGGCCAGATTTTATATTCTTTTTCATTTTTAAATAATCAAATGAAAGAATATCTCTTGTCTTATTGGATTAATACTCATTCATACAGCACCAAGGAGAAACTCTACAGGTAATTCATATTAAAAGACGATGAAACAGAACCAGTCATTACTCTCAATACAATAGCTATCTGGACAGAGAAACGTACAGGAAAACAGATAATTTCAATATACCAGTATATAAATTTATAATCTCTTATCATCACTTTAATTTGTAAATTTGACCAGAAGGTTACTCTTAAAATATTGATCAAATATTGATTTGAAGATGATTACTTTGAATTATTTTTATTTTAACGATTCTGTTAATCACATTTATATCAGTAGATATTGCTGAAAACGTTATACATATATTTCCGAATTTTCTTCCCATCCCCAATTTGAATTAATTTTTACTAAAAGTTTGAGTAGCTTGATTAGTTCTACTACTAAAACCATTAAAGAAACCCTGTTTTTATTTATTTATTTGAATCCATTATTTATCATAGGAATCATGGCTTTTGTGCACATTTTAATTTTCTTTCTTTTGCACATAAAGGATTCAATTGATTTGGAATGTGGTGTGTTTGGGTACTCAAAAAGTGATTCTGCAAACAGAAATGATGGTAGAAATTGTAACCTGGACCTCATGCTAAGTTAACTACTCTCTGGGTATCAACTAGTTAAGTGGAAGAAATTAGTGTCTGTGAGGCGCCAGAGTAAAAATGCTCACTCTTCTCTTTCTCTTCTCCTTTTCCTTGTTCTCCCGCACCCACTAAGTGATTACAGAGAATTAACTGATTCCAGTTACAGGAACAGTTTACAACCAGATAAAACTTCACCACTTGATAGATCGGCCTTACTTAAAATGATTTACTAATATTTTACTGCAGCTAAACTATTCAGACTAAAGACATTCCAGGTTCTTTGGAATGTTTTCTTTGTCATTTCAGATGTGTCTCTGACTTTAGCTACATAAGTATAGCAGGGACATTTTTTTAAACAAAATTTACCAAAAAGTATTTGTTTGGTCAAATATAATGATTATATTATTCAATTCAATGAACATTAAGATATTAGAAAATTGTCAATTCCCTCCAAACCTGAGAAAAGCTTAGAATTTCAGATTTGTAAATTTGTAGAGATTCAGCCTGAATCTGTATCAAAATTCATAATGGTTAAAATTCAAGTCATCCTGGGAATTTTATGTAATAATAGAAGGTGAACAACTCAAAATGTATTAACGCAATTGACAGAATTTTAGAATTGTCCTCTGTACCTGTGTGGCATTCTAGAAAGAGATGAACTGCCTATATAAAATATTCAATATTGCAATTTTGACTAAAGTCAAGTTAAAATAAACATATTTTATGAGAATCATGAGTTACAAGGAACTGTGCTATTTATCTTTTTTGAGAGTTTTTATCCAAAATTGTGTATGTTTATAGTAAGTGCAGACTACAATATTCATGTAGATATAATTAGAACACTTTACTTTCTTTTGCCAAAAAAATGTTCACTCTCTTAACTCCCCCTGAAAATACTACACATTAATGCACTTGTTGGCAGTGAAAATCAGTAGAGTAAAATAAAGTGATATTGAGGCAAGAGAAATTTTATATTTATTAATATTCATGTATACTCAAAGTCTTATTTCCTTTGGATTTGGACAATTTCTTTTTATGAGATAAAAGAAAATGTGTCATAAAGTTAATTTCCACATCTAAATTTCGTAATTGTTGGTCCTTGAAAAATAAGATTTTTTTTTAATAGGAAATTTATCTATAGTAGTAAAGGCTTAAAACTTTCATTGCGACTAATTTTTGGAAAGTCAGCAAGGAAGAAAATGATTATAGTACAGCAGCAAAAAAAATACTGTATAAGTTTAGTCAATATATAATGCAATATGATGTAGCTTACTTATTTTAGGATTAATATAATACACCCCTTCCTACAAAGGGGAAACAAGAGGAATAAGTAGAGGAAAAAAATTAATCAAAACAAAATTGTCAGTTTACAAGCATCTAGATTCCAAATTTTACGTAGATTTGTGCTTGAAACCTTCAGGTTTTATTTTAATACCCAGTATTTGGTAGTCATGATATACTTTGGAAATAAGCCTTGATATAAATCAATACATTATTACATACGTAATATGAGCCAGGCACTTAGTACAGCCATGAAAAATTCTAGCATTGTCTATTCTCCTAGTGTATACAGCCATTGTTTTTCAAACTGTACTCTATATGTGGTTATGAATGCCTTGTCGATTTCTGCATGCACGAGCTCTCCTAATTCTGTAAGCAATCTATTCTCACTCTGCAGCGGGAAAATGACTCATGGAGAAGTTACCTTTCTCACAGTCACCCAGTAAGTGATGAAGTCTGGATTAAGAGTTGATCCCCTCTGACTCCAAATGCCTTTTCTTATCCCATGAATGCTAAAACTTAAAAATATGTAGAAAAGTAGATGTATGAAAAGATAATTGTGGGATCTCTTATAGAAATGGAAAGGGAGTTTGTGAGAATACAAATGAGGGAAGATACGCTACATTGGGACTGGAAAAGGTATCATGGAAGAGATAGTATCCTCAAATGCTTCAAAAATAAAGTTAAGATTTTGACAGGGAAAAGTAGGAATTTCTGATGAGCAGTAGCAGCCAAGGCATGGAAGCCATAAAACCCAGGGACAGACCTAGGAGGTGGAAGCAGTCCTGTTTAACATTAGTATTAGTATTCGTTCAGTGGCATAATTGGCAGAACATTCTGGAAAATCAAGTTTTTTTCCAAAAATGAAGAGCCTTAAAGCAATGTTGGGGAATTTCCAGACAATGGGGAGCAATTGAAAGTTTCTGAGGAGGAATCTGACATAACTAAAATTTTCATTTAGAAAATATAACTCGTTGAAGAGGATGGACTGGCTAAAAAAGGAGAAACACTGGAGAAAAGAACATTGGTTGGCTAGGCATTTCAGTAACCCAAGTGTGAAATAGAGAAAAAGAGACACAGTGGAAAAGGAAATGAAGGAGCATTTAATAAAGACTGCCTTGAATCTTACTGAGTGTGTGCAACTCTACCAAAGATAGAGAATGAAGCGTGGTAAATATTTTTACGTGTTATTTTTTTTAGTTCTTACATAATAAACTATTAACTATTAACAATTCATTACTATGAATTGCAGATGAGCACAGTGGATTTTAAAAATACCTTTCAGATATGCTTGTAGTTTTCATCACGAGTAAAGACATAACTGATTTTTTCAAGTGCTTTCCTATGATGGAAAAAGTAAATTAAAAAATAAGTATTTTCCAGTGAATATAAAGTACACTAAATATGTTCAGTATGAGAGTCACTTTGATAAACACTTCTGTTGGTTTTGTGCATGTATGTGTGTGTGCCCATGTGTGTCATGGTATATTTCATCTTCCTGTTTGTAGTAATTAGCTTAATTACTTGAATCTCCCGGTCCTCCAGTTGTATTAATCTGAGCAGGATTCCCATTTTTCGTATGGGACAAATTGTTTCTAAATTTCTCTAAGCCTGTCAAAAGTATTAACATACATCTTTGGGTTAGCACGATTCCTTTGGTGTTCTTTTGGGATTGGGGAATTTAATAATTTCATTCCACAGAAGACATCAGGTAACATAATCCACGTTTTTCTAGTAATATAATAGACTTCCTGCATCAAACTTTCAGAAACTAATTTCCTAGAGCATATTTTATAGTCTAAGTTGGATGGGCCCTTACTTCAATTGCTCCTTTTCCTGAAGAGGAAATGAACACACAGTAGCATAATTTGTTCACAGTGCCAGAGGTGAGATTTTCATTGCAGGGTGCTCTTTCGCATTTCTATTACTCCTGAAGCATTTCTTAATCTCTTGTGCAACTAGTGTGTTACAAATGAAACAACAGTAGGATCAAGATTCAGCACCTGAAAATGAAGCTGCCTCTGCAAGGACCTTATGATGTCTTGTAGGAGATGACTGCTCCAATAGCTTTGCTCTGGCCAGCTGGCCCCACCTTAACTCCTCACTTGGAAGAGAGCCACACATGCAACGTTTCCTTTCTACGTGCATGTATAGATGTGCCCCCGGGCACTCATCCTTAGAGAGGAAGTAAAATTTAAAAAGGAATATAAATTTTCCCAGGCTTCTATATGAGCCTCAAACTGAGGCAGAAAAGACGGCAAACTCTGGGATGATTAGAAATGTTTAGAATCTGAATTTCTGGAACATCTACCTAAAATTTGAAGCACAATGTAAGTGTTGTCATAGTTTCTTGGGAAAGAAAATAATTATGAGCTAAAAGGTTTTTCATTTTTCGTTGAAAAAAATGTGTGGCTTGGAACAGGACTTGCAAATCCAGAAGAGGCGTTGTCCAGATCAAGTCTGCTTTTTCCTTGGCTGTAACCTTAATGTTTCTCTCTCTTCTCCTTTCTCTTGTATGTATCTTTTTACCCTTTCTACTGGATTTCTACTTCCAGTCTATAAACATGCTCACATCCCATTTACATGAATTTAAAAAAAGAGTTATTTTTTTCTAATGAGTCCTCTAGCTGCTGTGTCTCTTCTCTTCTCTCTCTTCTCCTCCTAATTAAACCTTATTTTTAAACCATGATCTGCCCTTCACTACTTAACTCTTATCAAGTGATTTGATTTTTTCCCTAACCCATGTCAATTGGATTTATGATTCTACAACTGTTTTGACAATGCCGCTGCTAATGTTAGTAGTAATGGCCTATTTTTTTAACCCAGTAAACATATGTTCTATTTAGTGGACTTCCCTGTTGCATTTGACAGAGTTAATTGCTCCCGTATTTCAGGAACATGTCTGGTTAGCTTCCACCTACCTCTTATGACTCATCTTGCATCTGTTTGATCATTTCTTCTGTCTCCATATTGAATACCGCTGATCCCTCTTTCCCTTAAGCCTGGTGTTTTCCAGATGTCTAAATTCAATCTCCTAATATGTCTTTTCTCCTCAATTTTATGATTCTAAATCCTTCGAGTCACCCAGGAAGCTTATTAAAACTCAAAATGCTTTGGAGACCCCCCACCATCATTCTGATTCATCTGGTCTGTAGCTCCCGCCATATGAAAGACAACCCTATATACCCTCTTTGGTATATGTAGACTACTACTGCTGAAAATTGACAAGGAGGAAGGTAAAGTAAAATCAGCTCATACCAGAAGTATTCATTCACTCTTCTCTTTCCTCATTTGCTGCCATTTTATCTTTTGGATATTTCTCAAGTCATTTCTTTTTGTCCCTGATAGTACTTGTTCAAATTTAGCTCACAAATTGGTTTTTTAATTGTGGTAAAATACACATAACATAAAATTTACCATTCAGCCACTTTTAAGTATATAGTTCTCTGGCATTAAGTACAGTCACATTGTTGTGCAACCATCACCACCATCTGTTTTCAGAACATTTTTCATCTTCTCAAACTTAAACTCTATACCTGTTAAACAGTAATTCTCTATTTTTATTTTCCCCAGCCCCTGACAACCACCGTTCTACTTTCTGTTTCTATGAATTTGACTATTCTAGGTACCTCACATAAGTAGAATCATACAACATTTGTGCTTTTGTGACAGGTTTATTTCACTTAGCATAATGTTTTCAAGGTTCATCCATGCTGTAACTGTGTCAGAATTTCCTTTCTTTTTAAGGCTAAATATTTCCATTGTGTGTGTATATACGTGAAACACATTTTGTTAATCCATTCATCTATTGACAGATGCTTGGTTTGCTTCCACCTTTTGACTACAATGAGTAATGCTGCTGTGAACAGTGTCAATGAAAACAATCCATAACCAATCTATAAATGAAAATTTGGGAGAGTTTATTCTGAGGTAAAATGTGAGGACCATGGCCCAGGGCCTTTCTCCCCAAAGGAAGAAAGGGCACCGAAGAAGTGGGGTGCACAGAATGGTTATATACCCCCAAACAGGATGTTTCACATATGATTGAAATGTCCCTTTTACAATAGTCGTGAGACTGCTCTGTTGGCACAGTGATTGATGGAAACAGCAGGTAGGTCTGCTGTCTTAGTGAACACAGCAGGGTGGCAGGTCTATTGTCTCAAGCTGTGTGGTCACAGGTGAGCACAGCAATCAGTTCCTAGCCTAAAGAAAGATGCTTATCCTTAAGGAAATGCCAATGTGGGGGGGTGGGGAGTTGCACCTTTATCTTAAGGCCATTTGTTCTTGCCATAGGAAATGTTTAATGCAGATATACAATGCGTCCTCAATGGCCACAGTCAGGCCCTTTTGGAAAAAACAAAGTCAGGCCGAATTAGGTTTACACCAAATAGCTTCCTCATATACTCCAATATATACTATTGCTTGCCATTTCTATTTGTCAACATAGATATACAAATATATGTTTGAGTCTCTGCTTTCAATTATTTTGGGCATATACCTAGAGGAGGGATTGCTGCATCATATGCTAATTCTATTTTTAATTTTTGAGGAAATGCCATCCTGTTTTCCATATCAGCTACGCCATTTTACATTCCCACTAGCAATCCACAAGGTTCCAATTTCTCAACATCCTCACCATTTTTATTTTCTTTTTGTTTTATTTTGTTTTTGATAGTAGCCATCTTATTGGGTGTGAAGTGCTATCTCATTGTGGTTTTGACTTGCATCTCCCTAATAATTACTGATGTTGAATATATTTTCGCATGCTTATGGATCATATGTATATTTCCTTTCCAGAAATGTCTATTCAAGTCTTTTGTCACTTTTTTAATTGAGTTTTTTAAATTGTGGAGTTATAGAAATTCTTCATATATTCTAGATACTAATCTCATACTAGATATCTGTTTTGCAAATATTTTCTCCCATTCCATGATTGTCTCTTTACTTTGTTGGTAGTGTCCTATGATACACAAATTTTTTATTTTGATGTAGTCCAGTGTATTTTTTTTCTTTTATTGCCTGTGCTTTTAGTGTCATATCCAAGAAATCATTGCCACATACAATTTCTTCTAAGAGTTGTATAGTTTTAGCTCCTACCTTTAGGTCTCTGATCCATTTTGAGTTATTTTTTATATATGGCATAAAGTAAGGGTCCAACTTCAACAATCATTTTTTGACATGTTGTTGTAATATTGTCTAACTGCATTCATTATTCCACATTTTTATTAGAGTAATTTGTATAAGTTGTAAATCTGGTCATGCCATTTTCATGATTAAAACCTCTTTGATGTATCCCCTTTTCCTAAGGGAAAAAGGCTAAGTTCGTTAAGATGGTAAATAAGATGTTCATTGTTCCGGCCCTTGCCTCACTCTCGACACCCTCTGGAACATCATTAACACATAATATGCAGTTTATTGCCTCCCTACCCTTTTTCCTAGAATGCCATCCCTCTCTTCTAGTTCATACTGTACACAGGATGTCTTTCCACTCTCTAAGGACGGTATTCAGACAGAATCCATTTCATGTTCACCATTAAATCCGATGCCTATCTCTTACAATGACTTTATCAGTTACTATATAACAATAATATTTGTCACTTTTCCATGCTAGATCATGAGCTTTCTTAGGGAGAGGACTATGTTTTATTCACCTCTCTATCCCCTATGCCTTAGCATAATTTTAGGTTTAATGTTAAATTAGTGGCTAAGTGGAAACTTGAGGAGCATGTAGTTTTTGAGATGAGCTGAGGTGAAGGAGGTTAGACAAGGAGGTAATTGAGGAACTATGGACAAGGCAGGGCGGGACTCTCTTAGAAAGGGCCAAGTTTAAGAGGAAAGACAGCATTTGAGAGTGGTTCAATGTGAGTGAGGAATCTGGATAAAGGCAAGAGAATGGACATATATGTGGGATCAGAAAGGCTTTGAGGGAGGTCATTTGACTTTGGAGGTCAAGAACATCCAGGAAAATAAAGTATTTCTTTCTGGGCTAAATGTCACACAGAAAAATTGCTCAAAAAGAGGCCTAGCCACCTCCCCAGAAGGAAACAAAAGTCACTGTCAGTAGCAGTTGGTCAACAGCAGCCACGGACGTATTACCCGTAAGAGAATGAAATTATGACCATAGGGGAAAAACAAGTCCTGACGCAGCCTTTGAAGTACCTGGAAGAAAGGACTTGCTGCCATCATTTGGCCACTCACCAACCATTTGGATTGGGGCTCGTTCCTTATTATAACATACAGATTAGGTTTAAAATAATAGAGGAAAAGAAGTACTTATGGTGGATAGTCTTGGTTTTGCGAGTGATTTAATCCAGTACTAATCTCAGGCTACAGTTATTTTGGAAAAATCTCTCTGTTCTGGAAACTCTGAACCAAGAATTCTTCTGATAAACCAATTTAAACGTAATGCCACAATTCAGATTATATTTTTTTCTGACTTATTGAAATGGTAGATGTTTTGTGTTGCTCTGTTTATGCTGAAGACTTGAAATAATTATCTACTTCACTTAAAATATTTTGCAATACAATACACATTAGTTTTGTTTTGATTTGTTTTTTTAGTTTGACTTTGAAATTTTATATCTAGGAATATCAACTCCTCCTATATCTTTCTTGATATAAAAATATACTTGATAAAAGTATACTTTTCCTGTATAGTTGGGTCAGACTATAGAACCTACAATTGTCTATTATACTTATAGTCTGGTTCCAAAATGAACTAAAGTAGTGAAAAATAGAAAAATCATGCTATGGCCTTCATCATAAATTTGACAGGAACAAAAGAATCATGTAAGATAATATTATTGCATATTAGGTCAATATCCAATCTTCCTTCATTTATCAACTCCTATAAAAATGCCATTCTTCCTTGGCTACCTCCTTTGTACTTGGCTTCTGACTTGGAAGGTCTTCAGAAAATCATGTCACTGTATCATTAGCAGTCTTCTGAAAACAGAATTATAGCACTGATATTTCTAACATATTAGTAACAATAATATTCACAATAATATCACTATATCTGTAAGTCCTTTAACTTTTTTAGTGATTTAAATCAGCAATATTTACTTAGTAAGTATTTATTTTAGTTATTGTAAAATTACAGTGTCATATTTTAAAGATTGCTCGTGCATTCATGCCTATATCCCTTTTTTCAAAGGACATTACTTGGTTCTTGCAATGTTTCAGGCAGTGAATTAGGAATTAGGAAAAAGAAATAAATGGCCAGGGGCCAGCCCTGTGGCCAAGTGGTTAAGTTCACATGCTCAGCTTCTGTGGCCTAGGGTTTCACTGGTTCGGATCCTGGGTGCAGACATGGTACCACCCACCAGGCCATGCTGAGGCAGCGGCCCACATGGCACAGCTAGAAGGACCTACAACTAGAATGTACAACTATGTACTGGGAGGCTTTGGGGAGGAGGACAAAAGAAGAAGAAGAAGGTTGGCAACAGATGTTAGCTCAGGTGCCAATTTTAAAAAAAAAGAAAGAAAGAAGTGGCTATTTGAGACCCTAGAAAGCTTACCTAATAATACTATGACAGATGTAAGGAAAAAACATTTTTTTTCTTTTTGGTTAATAACATGGGAACGTAATCTACCAGGGGTAAAGAAAAAAGGAGAGAAAAGAAGGCAAAAGGAACTATGTGGAATAGCTGTCTTCTGAGCTGCATCTTGAATAAATAGTGAATCTTAGTAGTTTGGGACTTTTGCACTAGTTTTATGCTTTCTATGACCTTAATCTAAGTTTCTTTCTTCCTCTCTCTATCTCTCTCTCTCTCTTTTTTAATTTTGGGGATGTCAGTTATATTCTTTTAGTCTCTTTATTTCCAGGCTGAAAAATCATATAATTATTTTAGTGTCTCATCATTGAGTACTCCATCTATTGAATTATTCTAATTCCTTTCTTTAAAATTCCTTTAAGTGGGTCTTATTTTTAGTTCTGTCTAGAAATACATTGTTAAAAAATGTTCAAATTTTAGGGTATCGGTTGAAGAAACAGATGTCACAATCAAGTACAGTAAAAGAGTAGAACCTGTTATGAGCTGCCTGATCTCTACAGGTTGATGGTCTTGGAAGATCTGGACCAACTGTAATTAAAGTCACCTCCATAAATCTGTGCTCACCTACCAATTTCTATGTTTGTCTGTTGAACATAATTCCATTGTGATGCCTCCCATAAGATATTCTGAAATTTAATAATTTAAATAATGCAAAGTTATTTTTATGTTATATGCTTTTAGCATATTACCTATGTATCAATGCAGAATGTTGAATGATACTATGCAAAACTAACATACATTACATGCCAAGATTTTGTAATTTAGTTTTACTTGCAGATGACAGAGCAGAAGAAGAGTATCGTAACAATTTTAAGAATGCTGTATTATTAAGCAAATTTATTATATAGTCTTTCATATCTTACAGGTAAGTGACCTAAAGGCATTGAGCATTTCTCACATGCTAGAAAACAAGCTAGATGCTTTGCAAAACTACTTCATTTTATCCTTACAAAAAATAATCTGGAAAATTATCTATTATCCTTATTTTATAAGAAAGGAAACTGAGACTTAGAGAAGTTAAACAACCAGAGAATCAAGGTCATGATGCAAACTAAGTTTGTTTGGTTGTAAACCTCATAATGCTTCTACTATATCACAAAACACCCAGTTAGAAAAATTGACTTTTCCAATTAATATGAAACTACCAAACATACTGTACATGTGAGAAATATTTAGATTTAAATTTTTAGATTTAAGTAAATTGGGAATATTTCTGAAACAGTAGTAAACATGATGAAATCTTTCAATTTTGTTCTAGAAAACCCTATTGTATCTCGTGATATCTGGTAACATAATGCTAACTCAATAAATATTGAAGTAGAATACTAATTCTAATTGGCAGATATTTTCATAGAATACCAGTTAAATATTTTTCATAGGAGTGATGTCCCATATACTTTATAGTTTAAGTAATATTGACTGTGATAGACTGAACAAGGCTCTCTCCAACCCCACCAAAGATATCTACATCCTAATTCCTGGAACTTGGAACCTGTGGATGAATTATTTCACACAGTAAAAGAGACATCAAGTTAAAATGCTTGAGATGGGGAGATTATCCTGAATTATCTAGGTGGGCTCTAACTGTAATCACAGAGGTCCTGACAAAAGGGAGGAACGAAGTATCAAAGGAGGAATAAGGCACTGTAAGGAGAGAGGAAGGGATTGGAGGGATGTAGCGAAAGAATGCTGGCAGCTCTGGATTCTGGAGGAGGCAAGAAATGGATTCTGCCCTGGAACCTCCAGCAGGAGCTGGCTCTATCAACAACTTGATTTTAGCTCATAAAGATTCCTTTTGGACTTCTGATAGCCAGAACTGTAAGAGAATACATTGGTGTTGTGCTGTTACAGTAGCCATAGGAAATGAAGACATATTGGAAATATTATTTAATTTCTAATTGCTTTCTGATATTAAATATTGGATATTCTCAATAAGTTAATTGCTTTCTGATATTAAATATTGGATATTCTCAATAAGTTAATTCAAATTCCAACTGTTTTGTTGTCATTTAAAATAAACGGAGTTGAGAACTAAAAGAAACTAGAAAAAATAACTAGAATCCTTTATATTTAATTAATGCTATTGTAAAAGACAAATTATGCTACTGCAAGTACCAATCCCAAGGTTTGGAGGTAACTTAAATGGAACTATTTGTTGGAATAGTTACCCAGTGTATTGAAGAATTCTGATTTTAAAATATAACTTGTATTTACTAGAAGGAGTCCAAAAAGGATCTTGGCAACTATAAACCATATGTTTAAATTTTTGCTGGGAAAACTTAAAGAATATATAAAATAATTGAATAGAAACATAAAAATTGGTTTCCTAAGAATAAATTGTTTTTTATTAAATAGAATTATTTGAAAAGGTAGGTAACATTATCATTTGATATCTGCTATGATAATATAATTTCAATTTACAATCCTTTTTTTCCCGAAGATTTGCCCTGAGCTATCATCTGTTGTCAATCTTCCTCTTTTTGCTTGAGGAAGATTGTCCCTGAGCTAACACCTGTGCCAGTCTTCCTCTATTGGTATGTGGATCACCGCCATAGCACAGCAGCCAACAAGTGGTGGAGCTCCATGCCCAGCAACCCAACCCGTACCATCGAAGCTGAGTACACGGAACTTAACCACTAGGCAATGGGGCCGGCCCCTAAAATTCTTTTTTTTGCGATGTTTCTAAAAGCTGTCTCACTAGTAATAAGTCACCCTGTGAGTGAGAAAAAAAATTTTTTTAAATATGTTTTGTTTTTAAAATGGACAACTTACAGTAAGGAAGGAAATAGAGATTGTTAAGAGATATGGAGCACTCTAGCTATCATAGAGGTGGTGAGGAAATGACTTATACATCATCTACAGGAAGAGGTATACAATGAAAGGTTCACATTTGAATACAAATACTGAGTACTGAAACACAAAATCAACAGGTCAAAATTAAAAAAATAATAAAGAAAGGCAAAGTAAATTCTACCAGGCAATACACAGCGTCAGGATCATTATAAATTTAAAAATACTCTTTACTATAACTGAATTATTAATTGAACTGATTTGAGAAATATTGGAAGATGTAAGGAAAAGTATTGTCTCAATATATAAAACCCATTAATAAGTGGAAAACAATCAAGAAATTTTTTCTTTAACAAGAGTAAAGTGGTTAAAAGTACCAAAGAGCCCCACTAAAACTAAACACAACCGAAATAATTGAACCTGCAAACAGTGAATTATTATTACATGTACAGAGTAAGTCAGGGAGGAAATGGCCCAAGTGTTTATTAGGAAAAATATGTATCTGTCCATTTACAATCTATATCCCATTAACTTCTTATTTAATTTACTTTGATTTGTAGTTATTTTTCTGCATTGTATGGTGATTTTGAGATATATATTTATATCCTTTACATGGCAAATTCAAATGATTAATACAGAGAGCTGCTTCTTGAAAAGACTGCATCACAAAATACCTCATCAATTCTCTTAAAAAAACTAGGCAGTAACTCTATTGAAAGGGTTAAAAAAAGGGAAGAAAATTAGAAAAGGTGGTGCCAGAGGAGCTTCTTGACAAGCCACTCAATCATCTTCAATTTCTCTGTGGGATCATAATAAAAGTAAGATCTCCAAAATCAAGAAGGGTGATTCGTATTAGGTAAAGTTTGTAAATAAGGTTGTCATCCATTTGACACCTCTGAGCAATTGCCAGACATTGGTTAATAGTATTAAGGGGTATGAAAGCAGCAATTCAGGAACTGACCATCATCCTGAGTTATAAAGCACTGTTAAATTACTTTTAACAGTAGAGCACTTTTTAATTTTGAATTTTTAAAGAATATTTATAACATCTTACAACAAAATATATTTAGGCAATAATACCTAAAAACAATTTGAGAAACATCAGAGCGAAGAATTTGTTTATTTTTCTATGAGGAAAACTAGTAACTTAAATATTTAAAATTTATTTGTAAGTGAGATTTAATTTTCTATGTTTTGCAAAAGGTAAAAATATAAGAATGATTAAAACACATTCATTCAACAAATATGTATATTTCACCTATAATACATTAAGCACTCTGCTAGGTATGGGAGTTTAGGAATTAATAACCATCTAAACAGAGAGCTTGTGATCCTAGGATCCCAATCTAATGGGATCTTAGAGTCTATTAATATATCAATACAACTTAAAATAATTATTGTATTGATATCTGCATTCCTTGTCTTTTTTGAATGGCATTGTTTCTAGCAAAATGCACACAAATAAATTTGAAAACATTTAAACCACTTTTGAATGTAAGTATAATTTAGCTAATAATTATTGAGTGGTTGCCAAGTGCCAATCACCATACTAAGCATTTAAATTCACTATACAGTTCTAACTATGAAATAAGAAAACAACTCAATAACAAAAAGAGATTTATTTTCCTCATTTACCGTTTAACCTCTTGGAGACGGTAAATGATTTTCTCAAGTTCACAAAGAAATTAATTGGCAGAGCCAATACAGGAACCCACATGTGCCCATCCCAAACATTCTGCCTTTAAATACTTTATTATATTGATGTCAAATTTTATTTTATGTTTTTATCATCCAGCCTACATAATTGTTTACTTTAAACTGCTACCTTTCTGAAACATAAAATTCCATTTTATACTGAGGGAGGCAGTAGAATTGATGAACCGTCAATAAGGATTATTCCAAAAAATATTTTCCCCTCAAGTGTGTATAAATTAATACTGCTCTTTTCTGTGTCATCAGTTCTCCTTGTGATCAAGGACATAAGTTAAAAGTAGTCTGCCTCATGTTATATTGAGGTTATGGCTCTTGGACAGTGCAAAGTTAACTATGCTGGAGATCAAACTCAAGACTTTAAATATATTAACACCACGCTCAAACCTACAGGATTTTTTTTTAATATAAACATGCACTAAAAATGAAGAGATAAAGAGTTGCTTCCAAAGATAACCTAATCTGATTCTACTTGAATTAATCATGAAATGTATATAGTTTAGGATGCTCAAAAAGTTATCTGATCTCTTCATAAAACAAGGATAAAGTGTGTGGGGCACACACATATACAGCATCATCATCCATGGGTCATCATTTTCCTTCTGCCAACATGGTACTCCTTGATAATATTTTTTAAATGCCATAAAGATATATTTTGGGACTCTGCATAATTTCTACATCAGATGTCTACATAAAGGAAAGGTTGGTACATTTTTAAAGCTCTTAAAATTTGAACTCATTTAAATAAGTATATTTTATTCAAGACTGTAATGTTGGCTGAAAATGCAAAAAAAGTCAGATATTTTTAGTGATTTAAATATTCATGATTTAAAATTAAATGTTCAGTTTAATTGCTTTATACTCCATAGGGATTTTAATAATCTGTACTTTGCTTAGTATAAAACAGTCACAAAGACAAGAGTGTGAATACATCTTGGTCCTCTGTATCCAAATAATTCACAATCTTGCTAGAAAGTATTTGTGCCTCTAAACAGTCAATGAATTATAATAGAAAACATTGAAGTTTTTCTTAATCTGTTAGAGAACCACCATACAGAAGATTTCCAAACCTTTACATTTTATCTCGAATGTTTGATTTGAACCATTCTGAAAGCAAACTAGTTCTATAATTTACTACCTATTCTGTTAGAGAGAATGTGTGGTTTTCTTTCTTTAAAACTTTAAGAAATTTTCTTTATTTTTTTAATATCCTTCCCTACATTATTGTTCTTTCCTCTTAGCCAGTTTTTTGAGCTTCTGGAATTTACATGAAGTATTTATATATTCTGTCATGACTTGTCTGTCTCTTCCCACACCTGTCACTTGTCTGGTTAAGTGAACAGATGACTTTGTCTTCTCCGTCACCTTCCAGAACACCATCAAATTCTCCTAGAATAACTTAGTGGTTTTTCATCAGTCTGAACCGCGTACTGTTCTTCACTCAGCTGCTTTCCCCAAATTTTCTCTTTTACCACCTATTTCCATTTTCGTGTTCTCTGCATGCAGTCTATTCTTTCTATAAAGACATTACTTACTCCCTGAAAATGGCTCAGGTCTTAATAATTTAAAATCCTCCTTCTTTTCTTCTAAAATTGAAACTTTGAAACTAACAGAAATAAGATTCTCTTGAAAAACAATATTCTATCTCTAATTCACCTGAGAAAAGGAAGGAGAGAAAGAGGGAATTCAGGGCAGAGAGATTTCTTCTATGATTTGATATAAGAACAAAAGAACAAGAATCTCAAATAAATATATATTCATTTATTATTATTGATCCTTGTTATATTTATGTGTATATATAGCTTCTTGAAAAAGGACACGAGTTAAAACATCAAAACATAAGCAATACATTTTCTGCTCCAATTAGAACTAAAGTTATATATAATATTAGCACTTTTCTTCTTCAAATGTATATTTCCTGCTCATTTCTTTTAATGATTGTTTTTCAATTTAAAATATAACATTTTCTGTCTTTCCTGGTTTTCTTTTTATTTTATCATAAACTGTATTTAATAAAAAACTGTTTCCAAGTGATTAAGTAGTTAAGGAAAGGGTTTCAAACAAAAATCATAGGAGTAGACCAACCAGAATTTAGAACTATCATTTTCCTCTGGCATTATTCATATTTAGCTTTGCTAGAATCATCACAAGTAATAACTTATGGATCAAAGGTTTTACAAATAGTATTCTTAGACTAATCTTCATGATCAAAATACAAATATATAAATTTCTAATATGCTTTACCAGAACAAAAATCATTCCAAAACTAGAAACTTACTTTCTAATGATTTTGTCATTTTTACTGGACTAAATTACTAAAACAACATAAATCGATGTTTAAATATTTTATTAACTTTATATGTAATATGAGACTATTAAAAATGATTTCCATGTAATTAAAATTTATAATCTTGTGGATATTTTTCCATATAGATAGACATTATACCATAATTATAATTTTGTAAAGTGTATTGAACTTGTATATGAGAGAAATAGATATTTGACCAGATTTAGAAAATATCATTTTACGTCTGCGCCAAGAACTTTCCTAAAGTATTTAATTAAACTATCAACACTAGACATGTTTTGCAATTAGACAAACATGGTTTGCACTTTGAATTGCTCATAATCTACTAGAAAAATATTTTTTTATTAATTCTGCCATAGCGTTGACTCTCTTCCCTCAGTTTCCATGACATACATCACCTGATTAAATATGAGCTAAATGTTTTTGGCATACGGTCAATTGCCAAAGGAATTAGCAATGATTATATTTCTTCCTGCCAGTGGAAGATGAAATAAGATACAAATAAGAAGGGAAAGAAGATGGAATGCTGATAGATTTCAGTCGTAAGAGAACATTTGCCATTGATATGGCCACTAGAATAGTAACAGATGGCTAACATGTATAGTGGAAATCTATGAGTATCAGTAATGCACAATGCTGAGTACTTGTGAGCTAAATATTTTTGGCATCAGGGTCAATTTCTTCTGTTGATCCCCTATTTTAATGTGTTGCTATTTCATCCTAAAAATGATGGATGTTCACATCAGGAGCTCAGTTGATCTGGCAGAGAAAGAACTAAGATGCCACGTGTTGGAGTACCACATTAAAGCAACAAGTTAAAAATGAAAGAGTTAAGCCTTTAGTCACTGCAATGGTATAAATAAGAATCTAAAACCGGAGGAAGAGCCGACTCCCTGGATCCATTTTTCTCCAGAGTGGCATATAGGCTGAAGGTCAAGTGAATCATTGTAGATGTGGACATCATCCCACTGTTGAGGGAGCCTGATAAAAACACTTTGGCAGTTTTATGGAGCTTGAATGGGGTAGGGGAGGGCAAGGGGGAAGGGCTATGAGTGGGGCGGTTGGTGGCAGGAGTGTCTTAGACATACCCTCTCCTTCCCCCTTAAGGAGGCCTCAGCAGAGGTGCCTGAAGAGGACCTCTGCCCAAGGACCCAGATAAATAGACCTAGGAATGCATGCACAGAGGCTAGGAAGGCAAATATGCCATGAGATGACTGGCAGAGAGCCTGGGTCCTTCATTGCAACTCCTCTCAGAGACTGCAAAGCACTGGCTGTGCACCAAGCCTGTTGTGGCGTGGGGGAAGTCCAACAGGTAAAGCCTTTGTCATTGCCTGTGTTTGGGCCTGAAAACATCACACACAAGTTTTTAACCAGGAGATGGGGACTCCTCAGGTTGTGTTGTGTTCCCTACCACATTAATTATGAGAATCACTGTGGAGAATCATGTTAGCATTCTAGAAAAACGTGGTTGAAAAATGTGGTAGAAAAATAGCCTGCTTGAGAAGCTTCTCTAAATAATTCTTTACAACTGTGGGTCAAGACTCTATCCTTACAGGTAAAAAGAGAGCAACTAAATAGAAAGTTGAAAATATTGACTAAGTTGCATATTTTTGTGTTCCTGGATGCATAGGCCTGTCCTTCAGTCCTCTGGAAAATCCAGGTCTCAGTAATCACTGCACATTGCCTCCCAATTCTTTTAAAAAGGGAGAAAAGGAGGAGAGAAAGGAAACATAGCAAGGGAATGTGAAAGTGGATTAGGAAGGCTGCTTAGTGATAATATTAAAATTATGTAATAAACTGTTTCAAGTTTATCTTAAGAGAGGACAGAAAGAGCCATGTCATGCTGTATTAGACAGGTCTTCATCCAAGGATAGATGATAGTGTGAAGAGGCTTCTGTATTGATAAAAATAAACGTCAAATGAATGCCCCTGAATGCAAGAAAGGTAGTGTAGAATTGCTTTTGTCCCCCTTTTATAATAATTTTATGAGGTTGAGGGGAAATTCATTAAACACAGTTTCGATTATCTCTTACCTTCAAGCTCTTTGCCATTTTATAGTTGAGTGATAGTTGGAGAATCATTCATCCAGACAAAAAAATCCTACAGAATGAGAATAATTGTAAATGTTTATTGTATATGTATGTTTATAATTGCATGTCCTGGTTCCAATGGCTCCACACTTGGGATGAATAAAACAGAAGAAAGGAGCTGCTGGCTCCTGCTGGAGGGATGTGGATTCTAGGAGAAAGGAGCCAGTAAGGCTGCCAGGGCATCCTTTGAGGCAGGCCAATGCAAACGTGAATGAAAAACTCTGTTTTGAGGGAGTAGGGGCATGGCAATCGTCTGTAACAGCCAGTGTGGTTCAATCTCCCTTTAAAGGACGTTGCCCACCTGCATCCCACTGTTGCCTAGGTGAATGACTCAGGGTTGGGAAGCAGTTTGTCTTCCCTGGGGAGTCCCCAGTGACAGATGTTACTAAGTTACAGAGAAAAGGCAACCAGAAATGAAATGAGCCTGAGGGATTTTTTAAAAATAATGCTTCCACAGAAAACAGGGTAAAATATGAATTAATTTCGTATCATATTCATAATAATTGGGACAACACATTTAGACTCACCTGCACTGTAACATAAATACATACTTAAAATTATTTAAAACCATTTTTTATGAAAGAATTTAAATGGTTTTAAAAGAT
This sequence comes from Equus asinus, assembly GCF_041296235.1. Classification (NCBI taxonomy): domain Eukaryota; kingdom Metazoa; phylum Chordata; class Mammalia; order Perissodactyla; family Equidae; genus Equus; species Equus asinus. Next base: position 62,715,291 of record NC_091800.1, read on the forward strand.
TAAAACATATCTTATAATTAGTTTGACAGTCAGGGCTTCATGCTATGGAAGTGAATCTTTACATCATGGTCTGAAAAGCTACAATTTCAATATATTTGGTCTTTGTCAGATCAGCATTATGAAGAACTTCAAGAGACCAACACTGAGATTTTATAGATTTATATGTTTATGCACCCTTAAGCACTTTCGCTAGAGTCTCAGTCCTGCTTGCTACAGAAACGAGTATCTGCCTGCATGCAGCCATTCTGTAAGTTTTAATCTCAAAACAGTGCATGTAATATAATTTAAGCTTTTCTCTCTATATTTTACTTTCTTTTTGTACTGTGTATTATGCAAAGTTCGAGTACCTTGGATATGAGGTAAAAATATGAAACAAGTCATACATGCTAGTCAGTGGCTTGAACTTTTTTTTGAAGAATTTACTTGTGTAATGTACAGAGAGATTTCTAAAGTGTAAGAGACACAAAATGATATGTAGAAAATTGTATGCAGTTATATTACAGAAATTGGCAGAGCTTATGAACTCAAAAATTCCAGGAATGATTCTAAACCTGAGTAAAACAGGTGCATGAGACATACCAAAATAAATTTCAAATTGGTGAATGACTTAAATTTTAAGTGTAAAATCATTAACATAACAGAGGGACACATAAGTAAGTATTGCCCTGGTTTTTCTAAGCATGGCTCCAAAAGAAAATAGTCTGAAGAAAATAAATTACAAATAAATAAAAAATATTTTTATATATCTGAGAAATGATAAACTAAATTTAAAGGCGGATCAAGAAACACTTGATTCCAACAAACATTAAAGGTAAAGTGCGTTTCCTTAATGAGTGAAAAATTTTTGCAAATCAGTAAAAAATGGGCATCTCAATAACAAAATACATAAATTATATGAATAGGCTATTCCTGAAACAGGATATATGAAACCATTTCAAACTTAATTGTCCAAAGAAAGTAAAGTAAACAATAGAAATATCATTTCTTCTTCTTATAATAGTACCAGATATTAAAAATTACGTATACAATACTGGGTCTGGTTCAAGTAACAGCTCGTGTTCTCATACAGATATTGAAACATGAGTAGCAAGATAAGTGAAAAAAGTTTGCACATCCTTGTATGTACAATTTTAAGAACATATTGTAAAAATATAAATAAAATATAGAAAAAAGCTTAATTCTAATGATTTTCTCATCTTAATGTTATGTACTGTACCAAAGAATTGCAAATATCTTGAACAAATTTGGGGTAATTTGTTTAAAAAAGTGATGGTATTTCAGAATAATAAGAATTTTAAAATGATGTAGCAGATTAACACACTTTACATTGAGTATTAAATTTATTTTATGTACATTTTTAGTTAAGAAACATTACAAAAGATTATGATTGAGATCATAAATTCTTTATCGATATATAACACATTAAACATTTTCAGTGTTTTTTATGGGTAGTAAACTTATGCTGATTTTTATTCTTTGTCTTACACTTTTTCTACAACAAATTTTCCTTCTAAAATAAAATGTATTTAATTCCAAACCACAACAAAAGTATTTAGTGTGGACTATCCTTATGAATATTTTTAAATGTATTAAATAAATATCAATTGAATTGCTGATTTAAAATCACATGGTGCCACAAAAACAGACACACAGATCAATGGAACAAAATTGAGAGCCCAGAAGTAAACCCACACGTTTATAGACAGCTAATATTTGACAAGGGAGCCAAGAGCATACGATGGAGAAAGGAGAGTCTCTTCAATAAACAGTGTTGGGAAAACTGGACAGCCACATGCAAAAGAATGAAAGTAGACCATTCCCTTACACCATGCACAAAAATCAACTCAAAATGGATTAAAGACTTGAATGTAAGACCCGAAAGATTTAGACTTCTAGAAGAAAACATAGGCAGTACGCTCTATGACATTGGTCTGAGCAGCATATTTTCAAGTCCCATGTCTGACCGGGCAAGGGAAACGAAAGAAAAAATGAACAAATGGGACTACATCAAACTAAAAAGCTTCTGCACAGCAAAGGAAACCATCAACAGAACAAAAAGACAACCTAACAATTGGGAGAAGATATTTGCAAACCATATAATCAGATAAGGGGTTAATATCCAAAATATACAAAGAACTCATACAGCTCAACAACAAAAAAACCAAGAATCCAATTAGAAAATGGGCAAAAGATCTGAACAGAGATTTCTCCAAAGAAGAAATACAGATGGCCCACAGGCATATGAAAAGATGCTCAACATCATTAGCTATCAGGGAAATGCAAATCAAAACTACAATGAGGTATCACCTCACTCCGGTCAAAATGGCTATAATTAATATGACAGGAAACAACAAATGTTGGAGAGGATGTGGAGAGAAGGGAACCCTTGTTCACTGCTGGTGGCAGTGCAAACTGGTGCAGCCACTGTGGAAAGCAGTATGGAGTATTCTCAGAAAATTAAGGATAGATCTACCATATGATCCAGCTATTCCACTGCTGGGTATTTGTCCAAAGAACTTGAAAACACAAAGGCATAAAGATACTTGCACCCCTATGTTCATTGTGGCATTATACACAGTAGCCAAGACTTGGAAGCAACCTAGGTGCCCATCAATGGACGAATGGATAAAGAAGATGCGGTATTTATACACGATGGACGACTACTCAGCCATAAGAAACGACGAAATCCAGCCATTTGTGACAACACGGATGAACCTTGAGGGTACTATGCTAAGTGAAATAACTCAGAAGGAGAAGGTCAAATACCATATGATCTCACTCATAAGTAGAAGATAAAAATGACAAAAAAACCCCACAAAAACACAGCATTGGAGATTGGACTGGTGGTTACCATTGGGGAAACAAGGCGAAAGGGGTGATTAGGGTCACATGTGAGGGGATGCACTATAATTAGTGTTCCGGTGGTGAACATGATGTAATGTACACAGAATTCGAAATATGATGTACATCTGAAAAAAAAATTAAAATTAAAAAAAAATCACATGGTGCCAGATAATAATTTTTAAAATTATGTAACAGGAGAAACATTACACTTAGAATTTAACTTTTTTTAAACTCTAGGCAATTGATAACCATTAAATGACAATGAAAATAACTAATACATGAAAACTCATCACATCGATTACAATAAGTATATGTATACAACAATTGCAAAGAACACACGTGCTATCATTCTTCAACTGAAAAATGAACATGAGTCTGCCACAAGTGTTGGTCATCTGAGTAGGACAATTTTCCTGGCAGAGATAATTATGGAGATTAGCTATCCTTGATAGCTAGTTATCAAAAGTGACACTGGCTTTGAGTGTATAAATGGGAAGGAGAAAATAAAGAAGTACCTGTTAAGATAAATTATAATCACATAATAAAAGAGGATAGATTATTGAGTTTATTGAAATAAACCAGATGATATAGTGTGATTTCAATATAATGCTTTAGTTTGAATATTAATCATATTTTACCATTTATAAAAATATTTTCTTGAAACTCATCTTTTCCCCATGAGTGAAAGGTAAAGACTGAAATGTATTATTCTAACAACACAAGTTTTTAAATCATTTACTATTTCTCAAACTTGTATAAGAAATTGTGTAAAAGTTTTTTAAATAAATCAAAAAAGAAGAAATAAGTGCTTGTTTAAGAAAAAATGCCAGGGTCCAGCCCCATGGCCAAGTGGTTAAGTTCACGTGCTCTGCTTTGGCAGCCCGGGATTCACTGGTGCGGATCCTGGGTGCAGACCTACACACCGGTGGCTCATCAAGCCATGCTGCAGAGGCATCCCACATAGCAGAACTAGAGTGACCTACAATTGGACTATACAACTGTGTACTGGGACTTTGGGTAGGGGAAAAAAAGAGGAAGATTGGCAACAGATGTTAGCTCAAAGTCAATCTTCCCACAAAAAAAAAAGAAAGAAAGAAAGAAAGAAAGAAACCTCATTGCGTACCAAAACCCTGAAAAGTGTTTCTTAATGTACTTTTGGTCTACTTGTCATGGTAAGAAATATTTCAAATAATGTACTCATTCATACATTCATTCATTTATATCAAAAACATTATACTTTAGAGAATATAAAAATTTCTTCTCTGGCTATTTATGCTGATGTAATGTAAACATGTCATTCTTTATCTGATTGCTGGGTACATGGAAATCCAAGTTTGGCCAGGAGAATACCCATTTTATATCTGTTGGAATAGTCTGGGCCATATAATTTAGCATTTACCCTTTTCGTTTTCATTTTTTAACTATCTTAGTACAAGAGCTGCATTAAAATAAACCGCACTGGGTTTGATAGGACTCCACTTTGTAAAACTAGCTTCTTCCCTGGTCTTTTCTAGTAATCCCACTTCGAAATTTAGTTTTATTTGGAAGATTACCTGGAATCACAATCCTCTCCTTATATGACCACTTTCATAGAAATGATACCAACACTTCAGTTTGAAATATGGCCTGTTTAGTTGTTCACTGGTAAGACAAAATGTGGACATGTAGAAAGAAAAAATACTTTTTAGTAATAATTTTTAATCAAATATGTTATAAAGTAATCAATATAAGTAATAAATATTTGATATAAATATTTATAGTTATATTTTATTTTTCAAACTTTGATTTTCAAAACTTTGCTGGTTGATGATAAATTATGTAGTCAACCTTACCTATTACCATCATACAAAAGACTGACTTCTTATTGTACCCAAAGTTCTGTGTTAATAAATATCTCTCATAAATCTCTGAATACTCTTCAACAATTAAATATAAAAATTTCCTTAACTCTTCCTACTATCAAGCTTTGTAAAGTTATTGGCATAATGTTACATGTAATTAAAACTCAAAATAACTTATGTATTCAAATTCTTCTAATTTGCTCTTTTATACATCTAAAATATAGCTTGTTTTTTCATAACTTTTTATATTACTTGGCAAATACACCAAAGGTCTTGTGTGGCTTGTTCTTTTGTATGATGGATGAAAATGTACTAAGCTCACTGTCTATTTCTTTTTTAAGTCTTTAAATACAGGGATAAACATCTCATTCCTTCAACTGAGTTCTCATGTAAAAACGTTTTTATTAAATTTGCTTTCATTAATTTATCTTTTCACTATTGTTTGCAAATGAGAAGCAGGTGATTAAAACATAGATGGCAATGACAAGAGAAAAGAAAAGCAGGTTCTGATCACACCAAACAGACATTTTTTATATTTTCAGGGGCACTTTGCACCAGACAATTTGTTCCCTTTAGGAGTAACTGATGGAGCAATTTATAAAAGTGACTCAAATGAATTCCTATGATTTCTAACTGGCTTTAGAGATCTAATTCAAGCTGGTAAGAATTAAAGAGAAGCAAGACATAACCTTCAAACTAGAAAATGGACACCCAGGAAAATCTGAAATTGATGATAATCTGATGTGTGTGGGATGTATGCCTCATATATTTGTCATAGATCCATTTAGGATATTTAGAACAAGGCGCCAAGGCATCACTGTGGGTGGAGAAGGAAGAAAAGATGGAAAATGAGTAGCATCGTCTTGCAAGAATTTAAGCTTCTGGAATGACTTCAAGGAAAGCAAAATTAGCAAACTATTATAGTAATTAGGCTTAGTTTAAACAAAAGAAGATCTTCCCATGGCAAGGTCTGCATCTGAGTAAGATGAATATTAGTAAGATATTACATTTCCTATTATTTTTGTTACTAAGTTGCTATTGTCATCTCCCCACATTTTGGAAAAGCACTGAAAGTAGAACATCTGCTTTTGATTAAATCGGTGTCCCAGTATTTCTATGCAAATCCCAATCATAATTAAAGGTTGCTATTCCTATCTTCTCAAAAGATGTTTTGGAAATTACATCTCATTTAGAAAAATTACTTTCCTTTTTATCTAATACTTACACTTCTTTTTGTTTCTCAAAATAAAATAAAATAAAATGACCTGTTCTATAAAGGTTAATGCTATTGTTCTGAATATTCTTTAGCTCATGACAGATTTTTTGTAATAGTTGTCTTGATGGGTTTAACTAAAAGGGAGTCTTCTGGACAACTTTTATATGCTTTTCTTTCTGAAAGTTTGTCAAACAGCAGCATTGTCCAAGAGCTCAGTCCTTTTATTTATGTTTAATAGTACAAGGGAGGACTCTGCTAAGTTTAAAAGAAAATGAGAGATTTTAAAAAAATAGCTTCCTCTTTGCTTTCTAGATCTTTCAAATGTAGGTATGGTTACAACTAAATCGTTTTCTTCTTATTCCTCAAACTTGGGCATTTTCTATTACTCCTTCCTTTATCCTCTTTTATACCCTTAGTTAAAAATGTTTAGAAATATCCGAAGAGAATCTGTTTGCTTGCCACAAATCTAGAACATATGTCTTGATATCTCTACTTACACTTTTCACTGGCATCTGGAATCAAAATGTACAATATGAACCACATATTCAAAACTTTTCTTCCTATAATTCCCGTTTCAGAAACCAACCCCACTATCCACTTAGCCACTCCACAAGAAACTCATGAGCTGTTCTTATAAATCAATCCTTCATTGTCTCTAGACTTTCTTTAGTTAAGAAGCTTGTCAATTCTTGGCTAGACTATTTCAATAACTAGGCAACTATTCCTCAGATGATATCTCTAGAAAACAAACCGAATTATCTCTTTACCAAGATTAAACTCCTTTAATGACAAATATAGTAAGTTTCTCTCTATGTATATACTACAGAATCTTCTTTTACACTTCAATATCTAGTTCAAGCATCACCTTTCAGTAAAATTTTTCCTGAGTCCTTCCTAAAACACAGTAACTACCCCATCAGAGATTGTATATACATTACCATATTTGTATTAAATACATGTGTTTACAATTGTATTTTCCCCACTAATCTATAGAGCATTGTTTCATATCCATCTCCCCTGCTAGCACATGAGGGTGGGTCTAATAGATATAAGCACTTGTGAAATCAGGCGGCAGTTACAAAGCACTATTGATTTGTTGAAGAGATACAACATAGGCTCAGATTTATTAATAACTTAAAGCAAATGTAAGCATCAGAGGGCTTCCTTGGAAATATCAAGGAGAAACAACTCCTATGATCAGAAATCAGATGGGGTTGAAGATAAGGCACTGGGTAGAATTGTAAGAGTGGAAGAACACCAGAGAAGGGTCAATTTCAGACCAGGTAAGTTTGCTCTGTTGAAGGAGAGTCCCAACAGGGAAAGAGTGGGACTTTGAGATTTCGAATGGAGATCTATGTACAGGCACTTGAGAACCTTGAATCCACAGTTGTTCTTAACCTGTGTTTCTTCAGAAGTGGCCCATTATACTTTAGTGAAAAATAGAGGCTTTTTTTTTGCTTGAAGACTATGGAAAGGCTTCAAATAAGACAGATACTTTGCAAGACAATACTTTCCCTCTTCAGGCTCTGTCCCCACTTTCTCTGTCCGATAGATTCATAATTAAGGTCAAATCTCAGCATTACCAGACTGAGAAAGTGCTAGGTCTGCTAAGGAAGGAGAGGAATTACACACAAAGTGACCTTAGTTAGAACCCTGAAATAGTAATAATAATAATGACAACAACAACTAATAAATGGATGGGATTGCTCTTGGAAGATTGAAAAAGCAACAGCCCCAATTCAATGAAGTAGAGATGCAAGAACTTCAGTCACAAACTCTGGAGGAAGGGATCAAAAAGGTGAGAGAATTGAGTGTGCTAGAATGGGTTTACTATAGAAGACAAGAAAACATACATACACACACACAAAATGATCACATTCCTTCAAAGGGTGAGGAGGCCACTCCATTTACCAAGGCAATAAGGAAAGAAATGTTGAAAGATCAGTAATGACTGTCATCTGTACATCTGGATGGGTAGTAGGAGATATTAGAGAACTGGGCTCCTGTTAACAAAGATGGTAACACTTAACTTCCATAAGAAATGTTGGTTTAGTTAATTGGACAGTAAGGTCAATATCCAGGGCATTGCTGTAAGAATATAGAGATGGTTCAGGGCCAGATAGATAGGCATCAAATAAATGTACTGTATCTATGTATATGTATATATAATGTATGTATATATGTGCGGATGTGTATACATGTATATATTCAAAAATAGATGAGAAGAAAGCTGAGGTCAGGCACCCAGATGAAAAATTCATGATCCCTTGCTTAATTTCCAGACCTGATCCTGATTTTAAAATCAGAAACCATGATTGAAAGAGAGATGAGAAGGTTCTCATGAGGAAAGACACTGTACTGTTTCAGAAATTGTATAAAGTAGTGATTCCCTCAGTCCTTCTCTTAAAAGACCATTTGTCGTCTACCTGCACAACCATACACTAGAAAAATCAGAATACCCAGATCTTTCAAGAGCTGGTGGGTATGGTGTGCAAACTGACTCTGAAACTTGAGAATATAATGTACCGTCCTACCCTTTAGAGAAGGGGGGCATGGAACTTAAGTAATACATTGTGTCTTGGACAAGGTCTGGGTTTCAAAGAAACACTGGTGATGATTTCCCTACTTCTGAAATGTAAAATTCCATTTGACATACTTAGCATTGCCAGAACACTCACATGGTTTCCTTGACCTGTGGAGTAGGAGCTATTACAGTAGGTCAGGCAAAACAGAGACCTTGAAAGCCAAATCCCCATTTTGGTCAAGATAATACATTAAAAGCATTATTGCATCCCTGGAGAAATAGCAGAAATTGTTGACACCCTCTCAGACTTAAAGGATGTAATTGGTGACCATTATATCCCTCTTTAATTCAACAATCTCGCTTGGGAAAAAAATCGCATGGATACTGGCAGGGACTAGTAGATTAGCACAAATTTACCCAATTAGTATCCCTGATTGCAACTGCTGTGCCAGTTGTGGCTATTGATCTGGTGAATGTGTTCTCTTCCACGACCATCAAGAAGTAAGATGAGAAGCAATTCACATTCACATACTATATCTGATTCTCTTTCCCCAGTACTATGTCATTCTTCCGCTCTCTTTCCTGAAATAGTCCAAAGGAATTGTGATGTTCTAGACACCTCGAAGAACATCATGTTGGTCCAGTATATTGATGACATCATATTAATTGTAATCAATGAGCAAGAAATGGCAAGAGTTCTGAATAACTTGGTAACACAACTGTCCTCTAGAGCATGCAAAGTAAATCTTATGAAGATTTAAAGGTTTGACACATAGGTGAAGTTCTCAGGGACCAACTGTCTGGAGCCTGCGAGGACATTCCACTCCAAAGTAAAAGGCAAGTCATTGCACCTTGTGGATCCTACAGCTATGAAACAGCACAAAGTTTGGAAGGCATCCTTAGATATTGACATCAGCATTTTCCATACTGTGGAATACTGCTATGGCTCATTTATTGGTGTATAAGCCTGCTGAATTTGAACGGGGGGAGGTCAAGAAAAAGGGTTTATAGCAGTTCTAGACTGTGATATAAGAAGCTGTGCCATTTGGATATATGTGCCATATATCCCTACAGATCCCATGGTACTCGAGGTACCTGTGGTAGAAAAATATGTCCTGTGGATTTACTAAGTATTTGCTAAGACTGATAAGCCTTAATAAAATAATTACAGTGCAGACACACACTGGGGCTCTGGGGTAAGGCAATCCCTTACTCCAGCAGTAGAAAACTATGCATTTTAAAATCAGCTCTTGGCATGCTCCTGGGCCCTAGTAGAAAGAGTGTCTGCCTATGAGACAGCAAGTGATCATGTGTGCCAAACTTTCCATTATGAAATCCAGCAAGTCATAAGTGTGGGTGGGCTCAGAAGCAATCCTTCATAAAATAGAAGTCAGCTCAAGCATATTTAGAGAGTACAAGTAAGCTGCACAAGTATACTGCCCAGTACCCCACATTGCCTATCAATATTGCACCAGTGCCTCTCTCTCAGTGGACAGCTATAGCCAAATGGCCACCCTGTGAGGAGCTGATGAAGGATGAAAACACCTGAACTTGTTTCATGGCTAGGTCAGCCTGGTATGAGAGTGTCAGCTAAAAATTTCCCATCTTTGCATTAAAGCTCTTCTCAAAAGTGGCCCTGGAAGACAGCAGTGAAGAAAATTCTCCCAACGGGCACAGGTCAGGGTTATTTATGTGAAGATGGAAAGGAACTAAGTAAAAGTACAGATACTCATGGCAATAGAGATTGGCTTAGTTTGTTGATCAGGAGACTGGAAAGAATGACATTGAAATCTTGATGACAAGGATACCTGGGGAAGAGGCATGTAGATGGACCTATGGACATGGGAAGAAAGTATAGAGATGTTTGTATCACAAAATGAGTACCCATTAGAAGCATCACTAAACAAGTAATTGGACAACAGATTATTCAGTGAATAGATTTCAGTCAGTCTCTGTCCTAGGCCAATCCAGTGCTTATGCAATGGAATCATGCCTGTTAATACTATAGTGGGAGAGGTAACCGATATATTTGAGCCCAATAGCATGGGCTCCTTCACGTCAACTACTGCCGAGTAGTGCTGCTGAATAAACGACTTGCTAGCAACAGAGACCAAAACTGAGCCCCCAATATGATATCCCCTCTAAGGAGGAAAACCAGCTACTTGGTCGCAAGCCGATTGGATCAAGTCCCTTCTACCCTGAAAGGCAATATTTCTTATTGATTGAGATTGACTCATATTCTTAGATAAATTTCCCTTTTTGCCTGCAGTGCCTGTACCACAATTACCCAAAGGCGCTATCTATCAACATGGGATGCCCGAAAACATCTCCTTACACTAAGGAATCCACTTTCCAGCAAAGGAAATGTGGTGGTAAGTGCATGATAATGAAATTCACTGGACCTATCCGCATGCTGCACTATCAAGATGCTTCCTGATAGAGTGATGGAATGGCCTTTTGAAAGCAGAGCTGAGGAGATGCTATCCTGAGAAAATAGACTCTATCTTTCAAGATAGACAGATATGTGGCCGTTATATGGTGCTATGTCCCCAAAAGTTACAATCGTGGGTCTAGGAAACAATAGGTGTAATTAAGAGTGATCCCACTCTACCACTTCCAGTGATCTGCTTGGAGAATTTGTAGTTCTCATTTCTGGTTTCCAGACAAGGAATGCTTCCGCAGGGCGAGGCACAGTTAAAATCCCACTGAACCTTATGCTAAGGCCACCATCTAGCCCATTTGAGCTTCTTGTGCTAATTGCCTTCTGTTTAGGGAAGATTTCCTAGATATTCAGAGTCAAGAGCACATTTTCTCTTTTAGCCTTCTAGGCCTATCTGCAAATTAGCACTATCTTATTGTATTATAATTATTTGGTTTTCTTTCTTGCATTGGAATGAGTATTGATTTATTCACTCTTGTTTTCTTTCTTGTCTTCTCTCCCCCCCCCCCCCCCCCCGCCCCACCACCTCCCTTTCTCCTTTTTTTCCCTGCTTCTTTCCTTTTGCCTTTTTTCATTCTTTTGGTATATATTCAGGGTCACCTTTGAAACACTGTGCTAAAACTCTGAGAAGTAAAAAAGTTTATAAATCACCATTTCAGTTTTACAGAAGTTTACAAGCTAAAGTTTATTGTTGTTGTTCTTTTTAATCTACTTTAACTATAAACACCAAGAAAATTTTTCTTTATAAAATATCTCTGTTTAGCCAAAACTCCCACGAAGATTCTTCTTCTATCCTCCATTTCAAAGTATAGAGCTTGTCTTACACTTAATTAAGCTTGTTCTTTTTCTTTGGAGAAGAGAATTGAGTAGTGTGTGAATATTTTAATAGAAGCTCATTTAAAGGTTTATTTTTAAATAAATTTCTTTCTCCTGTTCAATTAATGATGGATTATGAAAAACTGGAAATTTAGATTCTAAAAAATTAAGCTATGTTTTTAATTTTAATACATATATATGTCTACAGGATATACTGGATATGATAATGTAAATATTCCAGGAAATATTTATCTTGACACACAATTTTATTTAATGAATTATCTTTTTCCTTTGACCCTCATTATGTGTTTCAATGAAAAAATAGTTAATCTCTGGGTGGAGAAATATCACAATTTAAAATATAAAAGAGAAAAATATTCAATGGCAAACAATCATCAAAATATTAACAGTGCATATCAATATATTAATGATGTTAAAACATTATCATTATCATTGACTTATATTAAACTATGTTAAAATAATTAAAAATTCTGTTAGTGATTCTCCAGTGAAGAAATGTGTATGCACACAGTGATATGTGTGGATATAAAATAAATTTCTTAGGTAAGGTAATCAACATTTTTCTCTGTTACTTTTTGCTTTAATACTCACAGTGTGACACTAATTGTAAGCACAAATTCACAGTAGTTTTTAAAAATGTGGACACTCTTCTTCTCATAATTTTTAAACTACTTAGAGGCATCTTCATCAATGAAGTATATCTGTTATCTCTTCCAACACAATCCCCATTCACATACTCAAAGAAAGGAGAAATCAATACAGAAAATGGCAATAATTTCAATGCACACACTTTACTTGGCAGTGAGTGAATTTCTTCAAGACATGAAGGGCATGTTAATTCTGCATTTTCCTATAATCACAATCAATAAATCAGGAGAAGTTGCTTGCACTGACCATCCAAATTTTAACCCAACAATGTGTACAATGAGAGAAGGGCATGAGGGGTTTATCACACATTCAAGTGCTATTACCTTAAATCCACCTGTATCGGAGTCTAACTACACATTTTCAAGGAGTTGGCGTATATTAAATATTTTTCATAGAATAAAAAATTCTTAATCTGTTATGAAAATGATGCTAACTTCTATCATGTTCAAACAATGAAAAAGCTGCCCAAACAGATAAACTGAGTAATGACAAATGCCATATGAAAATAGAAACAATACTATTTCAACATGAGGTTGACATAAGGGAAGCCACATTGTAGAAAAGAAATCACATTGTAACTTTGAATGACCTCTCATTGACTAACCCAGCTGGATATGCACCCTCCAGGAGATATACAAGCTCTGTAGATTTTATGGCCCCTTCCCGCTGCAATAAGTGGATAACTTTGTTTTTTGAGTTCCTTAGGAATGTGAGGACCCCTGGGTGGTGAGTCAACGCTGACTCTATGACATCATCTATGACAACTGAAAGATCAATGTTTAAGGTATTGCTCTGCTCTCTAATTCATATCCAGTAAAACAAAAGATTATCAGGAGCTAAGACTAGATGTCTGCTCCATCTGATGACTAGATGTCTTCCCCAACCAGAGACCAAACGCTTCCCCTACCTGGAGACAAGCACCTATATAACTGGCCTGCAGTCTTTGTTCTGTAAGATGGTTCTTTCGGACATTAGTCAGCCATCTTCCCCCTTGCTAGCAAGCTGTAATAAAGAAACCCTTTCTCTCCTACCACCTTGCCTCTTGACTATTGGCATGTCTTGTGGTGGGCAGATGAGCCCCCTTGGGCAGTAACAGAAATACTTGAGCTTTATCTATATCAAATAGCAAAATAATATAAAACTTTTTAAGACCTTGAGTTTCTCAAACAAATAAGCAAATAAGAATAGTCTAGGGAAGAAATGGAAAAGAATAGAGTAGAAATTTCCCCACAGGCTCTGAAGCTAGACATGTTTTTAAGGTAAGTTCTTATAATTTTCAAGAAATAGGCAACTTCTAGGCTACATAAATTGATCTACAGCATGAAAATGGTTGGAGTGATCCCAAATAATTTTACAATATTACTATAACCCTATCTCACTAATGTATGTATATATGTATGTTTAATATACATTTTATATAAGAACTTAAATGGTGTCTAAACCTAAGAAATATTGCTTACCTTAGTGGAATGAAAATATAAGCATAATAGTCTACCAAATTTTATTCATCAATTCAACTGTTGTTTCAATATTAATAAAATGTATGATATGACTGTTAGGAAAAGAAAAGTGAAATATGTATCATCTTCACTGCTGAATGGAAGGTAATTGTCTGAACAATTTTGGAGAGCCATATGCTCAAATTCATTAAATTTTAGAATGTGAATACACTTTGAACCAACAAATTCAGTTCTGACAATTGCTATAAAGATCTGTGTATAGAGGGTTATATATAAAAGTATATTAATTGCAGCAAAATTTGTAATAAACATAATGAAACATTAAACTTCCATTAATACAACATTGATTTATTCTTATCTCTATAAATTGAAATGCACACAGTGCTTTAAAATTGAAATGCACATTATTCATATATTAAAATATATAAATGTATATATACAAATATATGTGTAAATATATATATATGCAATATATTTGTAGATATTTAGCTATCTATATAGACAATTTTTCCAAGATAAAGTTTATAAAAAATAAACTGCATAAAATTATGTATTATACAATACTCTTTGTATAAATTGTTAAAATAATACATTACAATATCTATTGATTTTTAGTGAAATGATTACTTTTATAATTATTAAAAAGGCAATAACACATTATATAACTTTAATCTAACAGTCACTTTTTTCTATATAAATTACAAGAAAATAGCCAGAAATTCACAGAAAGATTTATATTCAAATATGCTCATATCAGTGTTCTTCTTAACTGCAAAAATGAGATCCAGTTAACATGTTCAATTGCAGGACAACAGTTAATAAATTGTGGAGCATTCAAATAATATAATATTTTAGTCATTGTAAACACTTTAGAATATAGTTAGTGATCTTAGGAAATGCTTACATTATAATTCTAGTGAACAAAGAGATGCTAAAATTAATAAAACATATGATCAAGATTCTGTTTTTAAAAAACATGCATATGCATATGCATATTAAAATAAGTTAAGAGTGAGAATGACAAATTGGCTTATTGGGAAAATCCCCAAAGAGATAAATAGCTTAAGACAATGGAGAAATGAAGAGGAAGACAGGGTTATGCAAACCAAAGAGAGTCATCTTCATGGAGCTTGAACATTACAAAGATGTTGAGAGGTTAAGTCAGAGTTTCCAGAAGAATAAGTTATGTTCTTAGAATCAGCAATATAATGAACATCATCACATTTCAAACTCCCCACCTTCGTCTAAGGTCTCCCAAATGTTCCTCTCCCCATGATGCTGAAAAAATATTCAATAAAACTACGAGTATAATGACGTACCTGGAGTGACTGAATTTGGTGATAGCTAGGTTTGTGCTCTGAGCTGCAGTGTGTCTGTGTTGGGTGGGTGGGGGAAATGATTAAATTCCCCAGGTAAATGTAGAAGAGTACGGTAGCCATGTAGGAAGTAAAAAAAAAAATCCAAAGAAGCTATAAAATTTCAGGGAGAACGCTGAATTTTCTCTGCTGATGAAACGGAGAGTTTGAGTCCAATTGTATCTCCGAGGGTATGGAAATCCCAAAGCAACATCTGAGCAGAGGGAAAATAAACATAATATGTACATTTACTAAGTATTAAACCCTTTTTCTAATTCTTTACACCTTGACGTATTGAACTATAGTGATTGATAAAGTTGTAAATGGACCTTCTGCTTTGAGTTGAGTGGACTAACGGTTCAGATACGTACTGGATTACGTTTTCAGATATTTAGGTAGCCATCAGTGTTTACCTACTGTGTACTGTGCTGGGGCTAACACAACATACAACACAGTGGGTGACTTAAACAGCAGACACTTATTTTCTCACAGTTCTGGAGCCAGAAATCTGAGGCACTGGCAGGTTTGGTTTCTCCTGAGGCCTCTCTTCTTGGTTTACAGATGGCTGCCTTCTCACTGTGTCCTCAAATGGCATTTCCTCTGTGTTTGCACATGTCTGATATCTTCCTTTTCTTATGGGGACACCAATCACAGGGGATTAGAGCCCCACTCTTATAACCTCATTTAACCTAAATTACCTCTTTCAAGTCCCTATCTCCAAATACCATCACATTTGAAGGCAATTGGTGTGAGGGCTTGAGCATATGAATTTTGAGGAAACACAATCCAGTCCGTAAGAAAGACCCAAGAAATATGTTGGCATTCGGGAATTTCATTTAGTAGGGACAGAAGGATAAAGACGATGGCTTCAAACTGGCATCAAAATAAAATTTTGCAAACCCTTAATTTGCAAGTTTGATGAATGCCCTTCATTTGGATTAATTTACGTCTCCGTTAATTCCTTACATCTGAAAATGTTTGTTGAATTTCCATCAAACAAAGTCTGAATAGTCATTGTTTAAAATCTCCATTTAAAAAAATAGCTATACTAAAAGTAAATCTGCAAGTTGAATTTTTTTGAAATTAAGGTGATGCGAACAAAAAGCTAATACAGAAATAAAATATTCCTCTGGAGAAGTTTCTCACATAGATTGAGGATGATTTCAATCAGTCTGGAGCAGAAAAATGTGTCAAATACCTACCAGGAAGAAATGGGTGAACTATTCTGAAAATGATAGGACCAAGTGGGAGAATAGCGGCAAGACGCTAGCGGCATAACCTAACCTGAGGAGGGAGTCTCTGAATAGGCAGCTTTCCAAATGAAGCCTGAAAGAAAAATAGGAATTAGCTAAGAGAGAGAATGAAGAACATTCTTAAGAGAATAATCCAATTACTACCCTAAAATTGACAAAATAAATTGCTTTTCAAACCAAAGCATACTTTTCCCATTTCAAAGAAAAAATGTTTATTTTTATCCCTTTGATTTAGGTAAAAGAGAATACTGCCCCCACTTTCCCCTGTTTTACTTCTTTAAAAACCCTGCAATTTGGAGTCCACATTGTTTCAATTATGGCTTAACTAGCTTGATTCTAATTTCCTATGCTTTTTATAATACATTCCTTAAATAAATGGGACTGATATATAAAACTGTATCAGTCTCATGTTTCTACAGTGCTATATATCATTAAACTTTTAAGATTTGTATAAAAGGGATTAAAATATCTAAAATTAAAGCAGAATTGCTACAGATCCAGTGAACATGCATGCTCTGACAGCTCATTCATTTGATCGTGTGTTATACTGGAGAACATCTGGCACGCACCAAGGCTGTGAGCATACTCAAGGTAATGCATGCTTTTTGAATAATATGTCATGGGTAGTTAACTATTTATTAAGTTTAGCATACTGGTGCAACTAATCTAGTTCATTGGACACCTTGCCTGTCAATTATGTTACCAAGGTCATGGAGCCATAGAACAGGGCCAAGGGCATGGCGGGCAGTGGGGTGGGGGAAGCTGGTCATTCAAGTGAAACCAGAGTTTCATTAGTTGCTTTAGGCTTTTTTCCCATCAAAGGCAGATAGAGCTGCCTTTGCTGCATTCCTTCAATATAAATACACTTTAAATTGGATTTGATCAAAATTTTTTTGATTCCTTAACGATGGGTACATTTATAAAAGTAAGTGAATCATCTCCCAATAAGTCAACCACCACAGATCTTTTTTAACCTATGCAACAAAGATAAACACTGGACTAAAAAATGGGTTAGGATTTCCTCATTTCTCTACCATCTGTTAAGAAGTAGGCTTTGGCACGATCATGATGTGGTTTGTCTTTGGAGTATCCCTGTTGGCTGCCTCATATACTTATTTGCTGGCTCCACCCAAGGCACGAAGTAATAGTCCATGTCTCATTTTCAGCCTATGCCTGACTTGAAAACCTCAGAGATTCAATTTGATATCAAATTTGTGTATGTGATGGCAGTACAATATCCTGGAAGTAAATATATCTGTAAATTTGGGGAAACTTATTTAGGTCTTATACAGAGGTCTAGAGGGTACTAGATTTTTGGCGTTGGTTTTTGTGTCCTGGAAGGTGTCTCTATAATGACTGCTTCAAATTTGATTACTCTTTTTCTTGTTGTTGGATCAACTCCTGTCTCAAAAAAGAGAACTGTTGTTCGAATAGCCTCTAGGAATTCATTTGGCTTTCCAGAAATCTTCCTGAGGTATCCTGTCTCCTTTGCTAAGTGAGCGCAACTTGACTGAGGTTTGTGTTTTAAATCAGTACCAATTTTAGCAGTGGATCTTAGAAATCCAGATTATTGGTGTTGCTGTGCGCATTATTAATTAACAGATACTTAATGGTTGTCTTAATTACATAGAACTTTCCGTATTCTTGGAATAAAGTCCCCACATTTGCTAAGAGGCCTGCACTTGGAATGCCTTGGCTTTTGAAAATCAAAGTAACACTAATGTGCTTATAACACTATTAATGTAGTCATCCATGTGAGTCCAACTAGGCACTGAGGCACATTTAAAGAATATAATACAATCAGGTGAGTTAATCAATAAATAGTTCAGTAAATGAAATACATTTATATTTTTACTCCAGTCTCTTATAGGATAGCAAAGTGACTTAATCCATAACCCTGGAAACACTTTCTATCTGCTTTCCTCTCCTCCCAGAATCTGTTATACCCTGCATTCTCTCAAGCCTCTCCTTTTGTAACCTCACTCCACCATAAATACTCCACTCTGTTATCCCAGCTCAAGTGACTACGACACCCACTTGCCCTTTTTCCCCTCTCTCCACCTATGCTCAATCTGTTATTCCTTCTCTCATGTCTGAGTATTATTTTGGCTCATTCTCTGATTTGCATGAGGAATAGGTGGATCCGGCAGGCTCTCTTGGGTTGAGGTGGTGCAATTTAAGCATAGGTCAGGAGCTGCACCAGTTGTTACACAATATGTAACAAGTTGAAGGAGGAGGGCATTTTCTTTTTCTTTTCCAACTATTGAAATGTAACTGACATATAACATTGTGTAAGTTGAAGGAGTACTACACGATGATTTGGTATATGTGTATATTGCAAAATGATTGAGGAGGGTATTTTCTTAATCTGTTTTCTTCGTCAGTGGGCACAATGAATACAAGAATTTTAAAGGTGGAGAAAACTATCCTGTAAGAGAATGTATGTGTAGATACTTTAGCCTTGACAATAGTAGAAATCATCATTAAAGTAAAAAAGACAACTATTTATGAAAAGATTTCAGGTTTCAGAGAACAGGAAATATATATATGAAAGGAAAATGAGAGCTATACTAAAGGAAAAATAACAACAATGAGAGATGGTCTCGGTCTTTACATACAGGCTGGAAGAAGGCAGGTATTTAGTTGTAACCGGTGAACTTGATATTAACAATGTGTTCAGGGAGATGAACTGACAGCCAGATGGTTACAATAATCTCTGAAAGTTGAAAAATAAATTGATAATGAAATCAATTGAGGAATCTCTTCCAAATGGGTGTAGTAACTACCTCATATGTTTGCACCACTGTGGACAATTTAAGCAAACAATAAACAACATTTTTCAGATTCTATTCAGTGTGTTGCAAAACTGTACATTTAATGAAGCTGAGGGCAAGTGAGAATGGTACGTTTAATGAAAGACTATGCCTGGGCAGTGTATGGACTTAAACGTAAAGGGAAGTACTAAGAAGAAATGTACAAAAAGGAAGTCTAGGTTAAATCAACTTTATATTAGATATTATACATTCAATAAATAGGGTAAGCATATAATTTATTTCCCAAACTGGTACTCTTGTGATGTATGTGATATATACATATTTTTGGCAGTTGAATTACTAAATGACATTAGTTGAAATGTCACTATGCTGAAAAGAGAAGGATGTTAGGAAGATGCACTTATGAAACAATAAGCATAGAGAAAGGAGTTGTGGCTGTATGTCCGGTTTTTGTGCTAAGGATAGGTTTTCTAGGTAGAGCTAAGAGAAAGAGAACATACCATATAAAAGTAAAGGTGAAATAATGTTGATGGAAGGATATAGACCCTGAAGACTCAGAAGGTACTAGACACGGCCTGATGAGGTCAGAACAATTCTGGGAGACTAAGTGACTGAGACTGTCAGTAATGTGCAGTCATGAAAATTGCCAAGTGAACTTCTTACTATGGAAATGGTCTGTTACACCGAGTAGGATGGGATCTATTGAGAACCAATCAGCCATGGTGTCTGAATACAGAGATCCTAAAATTTTAGATATAACTTGTTTCATGCTAGCCTATGAGAGAAAAATTAAAACACTATTGTAGTGAACACAGACACCAATTGAAAGACATATCCCAATTTCAAAAAGCCAACTAGTGAAAGGAAATGTGACTTCCTTAAAACAAACAAATGAGTTTAGGAAATAAAAACAAAATCAGCTAAAAGGTTAAGTCATTTCTACATACCTGAAAGTAGATAGACTCATTAAAATAGTTCAGATGTGAGGGCTGGCCTGCGGCACAGCAGTTAAGTTCCCACATTCTGCTTCGGCAGCCTGAGGTTCAGCAGCCTGCCGTGGACCTGTGCACTGCTTGTCAAGCCACGCTGTGGTGGGCATCCCACATATAAAATACAGGAAGATGGGTGTGGATGTTAGCTCAGGGCCAAACTTCCTCCAAAACAACAAAAAAAAAATAGTTCAGGTGTGCTTTGCTCATACTTCTAGTCATCAGCTTATACTCTAGGTAATGGTCAATGATCAGATTCCTTGGAATTTCATTATCAGTATTAGGGTTTTTATTAGTTTCAACCTTCTCGGAATTTATGCCTAAAGAGAGTGAGAATAACCAATTTACAGGAACCACTTTATATATAAGGTGGTGAGGATTGTCATCAATTGAGTTAATTACATTATTGGAGAACCAATTAAAATAAGTGTTATTAAATATTTTGCCAATAGGCTAAGATGTTCAGCAGTCAAGAAATTTCTATTAGTACCAATGATTTGTGCCTATGTTTATGATACCAGGAAAGGTATGGGGTGAGTACTAAAATATATATTTGGGTAGTTAGCCTTTCAACAGACACAATATCTGTACGCTCCAGACAAATTGAAAACAGTATAGGTTATTGCTATAGATTTACTACTGTCCCCAAATGTTTACTTCTCACCTCCCTGTGAAGAATATTATATCCTCTCCCATTGCCATATGACTTTCTGTGTCATTCCCTATGGGAGGAATACACTTGCTCAATGAATTGACATTGGCTTTGGCTATGTGAATGCATTTGGACAATAGGATAGGAGCATGCATGAATGATGTCACTTACAAATAAAAGTTTCAAGAGCCATTTTCCTTTGCCATGAGAATGACATGTTCAAAACAGAATCTGTTCCTTCAGCAGAGGGCTAAAAATGAAGCAGAGCCACAAGAGCCAAGCCACAGGAGCTGGCATTGTAACATGAGAAATAATGATATGTTGTTGTAGGGCTCAGTGTAAGATACAATGTAAGCCAGGGAACATTCAGAATTCTGTTGTTGTTGTTACCAGAGTGAAGCTAATTAATACAAGTAACCTGCAAACAAGTGGTAGATATGGGTAAATTAATTTCAGTTTAAAGGAAATAGGTAAATATATCTTCTTTTGAAACTATATTCATGTAGTGTTGCAAAATAAAAATATAATACTGTATAGGGGCGTATACATGAGTATAACGAGCCTAAACATTACCAAGTCTATTACCCCTTTATGTCATAATCTAGAATATCCCCAAAGGTGGGGTCTTAGCCAACGTTCCTTACTCTCTTGAATTAAAAATTGGTTCTATCCATATCATTGAAGAAAAGATAGTGCAAATTTGGACCACATTGAAAGTAGGCAGAAGACATGAAGAGTTCCATCAGAAAACTTATTTGGTTATATGAACACTTTCAAGAACAGACCTTTATTTGCTAATTGGGAGTTTTGATGATCTTTTGTTAATACAAGTTGGTTAGAAATCACAGGAAGATTAGAAAATAACCATCCATATATTGGAGGCATTTAAGAAAAGTAATTGCTTGTCCAACTGGAGGAGCACATCTTTCTCAATGGAAAAATAAGCTGGACTTCAGACGTACAATGTACTAAGTTCAGCTAATTTTCAGTAACAATCAGCCATGGAGAGAAAAGCATCAGCTAATATGGAAATTAGTGAAAGAGACGATAGCTGCACTTTTGCTTGACCTCATTAACAACTGATGTAACTTTTAACCTTTATGCAATAATAACTGCCAATATTATGGTCATTGTAATTAAGTGCATGAGAGAGAAGACACCTGTGGTATGTGTCTACAGAGGGCTTTGCTATGTGAAAATGAAGCATGGGTAGTGAAAGACTCGTTGCTTGTTTCAGGGGAGCACCATAAACCTAGAACTTGGTTGATGGTGGTAGTGATAGTGGCAGCAAATTTCAGAACTAATCTTTTAATGGCTTAGTCTAGAAAAATTTTTAGAAGGACCAATCTGTAATAACTATTGCCTAGAGGAGATATCTATGTGAAACTATTAGAGAAGGCTATGGTCTGAACAGGGGTCCGCGATCAGATGAGGCTATTTGCACCCCATCATAAATGCAATTTATTTCCTCTACAAGTAGAAAAACCTATCCAGTTTTGATAGATGACAGATATAGACAATAGATAGATAAATGATAAAACATGTTGATGAATGTTCAAAATTCAATGAGAACATAAGGATTTCAGAAGTTAGTGTCATTAAAATTCCGAGGGAGAAAATCCTGGATCCTTAGAATTCAGTAGGCTTGGAAATTGTTTCAGGAGGCTGAGTTAGGTGTCCTGTAATACTTTGGTAGTAAAGGAAAACTTCCCCTGATGACTCTAAAAGTTTCTATGACTCTAGGGGCAGAATACTATTCTTTTTTTTTTTTTTTTTTTTTTTTTTTAGGAATATTAGCCCTGACCTAACTGCTGTCAATCCTCCTCTTTTTGCTGAGGAAGCCTGGCCCTGAGCTAACATCCATGCCCATCTTCCTCTACTTTATATGTGACACGCCTACCACAGCATGACTTGCCAAGCGGTGCCATGTCCACACCCGGGATCCAAACCAGTGAACCCAGGGCCGCCAAAGCGGAACGTGCGCACTTAACTCCTGTGCCACCCGGCCGGCCCCAGAATGCTATTCTTATTTGGTGAATTGATAATCAATTTCTGGCCCAAGATGGGTTGAGCTTTGGGAGTATAGATACATGGTGTAACTTCAAAATCACAACAAAATAGCAGGTGCAAAAGGTAGAGGGCATGCGGAAGACAGCATGTGGGCACGTTCACACTGCAGCTTTGCCACTGCATTAGAAGGAGGTGTGACGTTCCCAGGTTCTTCGAGACAATCCCTACTCACTAATGGGAATTAACTCTGGCCTTGCTTCACAAAAAAATTGTCCAGTCCACAAATGTGCCTCCATCTGGACCCATAGCAATGGATAATTAACCACCAGCTCCTCACAAGGGAAAAGTCCTGTGATCTAGGGACACATTTTTGGATGCAAAATATTTTCATATTCAGGTATAAATGTAGGAAATGAAACTTTTCAATATTTATAATAGTGGCTTGTGGGTCAGAGGAGCAAACAATCTAAAAAGAGACATTGTCTATACTAGGCAACTTGTAGATTTTCAGCAAAAACAAGAGGCACTGAGGCAGGAGATTCCAGGACTCTGGTAACACATTTATACTCTCTTCCTACCAATAAATTAGACCAGCATTTTATTTTCAAAATAGCAGTAGTTTCTCCAAAATGAATAGAGGCTTTCCTTACTAAATATGAATCTCTTAAGGTCACTGCAGAGATTCCAGCCTGTGGACTTTCCTATAAAAGACTTTTCCCTAAGATTGTTTGCTTAAATAATGAGTCCACCATCAGAGTGGAAAACTTAAGAGGATGATGATTACATATATTTAAATTACCTATATGTATGTGTGTGTGTACATATATATATATGTACACATATGCCTTATATGTATATATACCTACATAGATACATAAATATATATATATACCTTATATATTGCAATTGAAAGTGTTTGGGAACCTAGAAATAAAATTATCTTAAAGGGGAAGAAACATATATTTAGTTATACAATTTTGATTTTTATGCCCATATGAGACCTAGAAGAAACCATGCTATTCACTTTATAAGTTGTTTGGAAACCCCCCTCTGTGTTCTTCATATATTCACAAGTCACAGAGAGTCTTATCAAGGAATGTGTCCTAAAGTTAGTCAACTCAATCTCTAATATACATGAGACTATGAATCAAATGTGTGAGTGAGTATGACATGATCTGAAAGGTGATGTAACTTTTCTAGATGAAGGCATACAAATTAGAGTACACGTTTTATGGAATTCGTGTGTTTGTCTCAAATCCAGATGGCAAAGACAAAGTTTTCCCTGAGTTATATGTGGCTACAAAAGATATCTGTACAGGCTCAGTTAAAACCACAAAAGTCCATTTTCATCATCCTGGAATCTCCTTCAGTGACTGTAGCATCCCTTGAAGAGCCGCTGAATCCACTTAGTTGATGACTATTTTCTCAGCAAATATATATACTATTTACTCAAGGTGTAGATAAAAGAAATACCGTAAATATTGGCTGAATCAAAGAATTAACACATATTCAGAAACTACAGCAAAAATATTTTACAAACAAGCCAAGTAAAAAGCAGACACAGCTTTCTGGGAGAATAATATAAATACAATATAAACTGGAGGTTGTGTAGGCCACAAAAATGGTGCTATCATTCTTGCTTCTTTCCTTCCTTCCTATCTGTCTCACATCTTCAACACCAACCTGCTTTTCTACACTCCTCTTTTCCTTTCTGCCCATTGAGGTCCATTTTCTTTTGATTTATTGGAAGATGGTAAAGAATGAGGAGTAACTCCAGGGTTATTGCCTCAGCCAGTGGCCCCCAAGTCTTATTTTATCTGGCCATAACAATTTGGTGTCCTTAACTATATCATCTCATTTCCTACAACCAGAGATAGAGTGGTGCTAGTGACCTGAAACTAACCTCTGAGATTCTGGAAGCTGTTGGGCTCTCCCTTGTTTTTTTGATATGTACGTATCCCTAAACTACTTAAGGAAAGATTTTTACCTTTGTTTTCCAGATAAAGCAAATTAAAGTCTAATGGGATTTCACCACAGGAGAGCTTGAGAGGATCATTCACTAAGGGACTTTAATTTTAACACTAGGAAGGTTTATTAAAATATAAAAAGAATCAGCCCTTTCCTTGCATATATCAGTATATTATCGAAGAAATTCCTTGAATATACCACTGCCTTGTTAGCTGCAGGTACCTGTTCTATCGCCCTAATGTGACAGAGAGAAGCAAGATCACGTCTCAATGGTACTTTCTCAAATTCAGGGAAAAGACTAAAATCAATAAGGGTAATTCTAATTTGTAAAAATATTTTAGTCATTGCATTTAGTGAGAATTAAAAATGAAATTGTTTAATTGGTTTTTGTCTTTGGTGTTCTAAATTTTGTGGGTTTTTTTTTTCTTTAACATAGAATTGTACTTAGTCCAGGGAGTTGAGTATAGAGTGGTAGTTTGTAAAACTAAGAGAAAAAAAATGGCTTTAATAAATGTTGCTAGAATTTGGAATTCGTAGCCCTTTAAAAACTGAGGTGTTTAATGGTGGGTAAAACAGACACCATTTTGCTATCATCAAACAGTATAGTCTTGTGAGAGAGATAGTCATTAAAAATAATATGGTAAGTGTTATGAAGGACAAATACAGTGTGCTATAAATGAAAGATCTAACTTAGTTTAGATAAATGTCCTCAGTATTTCCCTGAAAATAAAAACTTTGATCTTTTCATTGAGAACTAAAGGATGAATGGTTAGCTGACAAAAAAGAGAAAAGACAGAATGGTTTTGGCAGAGGGAACAGTGTGTGATGGTCTAAGGCAGGAAACAGTATTGCTCACTAGAGGAAATGAAGGTCAGAGTGAAAAGAAAGAATAGGAGAATGTGGAAAGATAAAGCTGGAGAGTGAAGTAGGACCAGAAAATGGTGGGCCTTGTTGTACATGTTAAAAGTGGGGAAGTCACTGAAAGATTATAAACAAGAAAGACACATTCAGATTTGCATTATTAAATTATCGATTCTCCTGTACCATAGAAAAAGAATTTGCAGGACAAAAAGGATATGGGACCACTTAGGCGGTTGTTGCATTAATTCAGGAAACAGATGATGAGCCCTTGGATTAGGATCCTGGCAGAGAAGATGCTGAGAGATACGAAGTCTGAAAGCTATTTAGGAAGCAAAATCAATAGAGCATCAGACTTCACTGATAAGTGATTTGAGAGAGAAGAGAGTGTCTTGAAGTATTCTCAGGTTTCCAATTTGTGAAATTGGTCGGATATTGTTTTGATTCATTCAGATGGGAGCCAGTAGAGGAAGACATTGTAAGTTCACTGTTGAACATGGAAACATACAAATAGGCAGTTGCATATATGAGGCTAGAATTCAAAAGAGAGGGCTGAGATGTAGACACATATTTCATATTTAGTGTCAGAGTAAATACCTAAGTACTGAAGCCATGGTGGGTATATTGTGAAGACTGAATTGAAGACCATTGAATGATAAGGGATATATGATCTAGGATAAAGCACATTCAACACATTCAACAATTAAAAACTGGATAGAAGAAAATGGACCATCCATGTGATCGAGAAGGGAAAATTAGACGGGTAAGAACAATGCCTGAAGAGTGTGATATCAATAAACCAAGGCAATATGCTGTTATTGTTATTACTATTGTTATTATTGATATTATTTTATTGAGACATAGTGGTTAATTATTTTCTTCAGAGGTAGTTAGTTCTTTAATGTCAATTTAGAGGTAGTGTGAAATGCTTCTGAACTATCGGGCAAAGTGAAAATTGGAAAATGTGCCCTGGACTTAGTGATATAAAGATCAGTGATGAGGAAAGAAAGAGCTCTCTGAGTAGGGGAACCAGGAGACAGGATGGAATGGAGTGGAGAATGAGATCGTAATGAAGAAATTCCTTAAAGTAGTTGGCCTGTGAAGATAAGAATACAGGGTGGAAGGTGGGCAGGAAACTGACTTTGAAGGAGGAATTTTTTTTTTTATCATATAAGGTTAGAGAGATTCCAGCCTGTTACAGTGCCATTCGAAAACATAAAGCAAACAGGTAGAATGCAATATATAGAAAAAAGAATAGCAATTGATCCTGTAAATAATTAATCCTGTAGTAATTAATCAAGCCAAGAGGATTCAGAAGCAGCTGAAAAGTAGAACCTCTTTGTTCCTGAGAAGGAGTAACAATAGAGGCAGGTACATACCCCCAAAATTAATATTCACAACACCCCAAGTCCTTTCTTAATGCTCATGCATATTAACTCATTCAATCCATAGCCATATGAACTAGAAACTACTAATAACCCCATTTTATAGATGAGAAATTAAGTAAGTTGTCAAATGCCAGTTTTGTACTTGATAGAACTTGGAATCAAACCTAGAAAGCCTGACCCCAGGGTCAAGGTGGTTAGCCACTCAGCTATACTAGCTGTTTATGTGGGCTTCAGATTTTCTGGTTAATTTGCAAGAAAACTGAGAAAAGTTTGTCTCATGATCTGCATTGTTTTTCAGTTAAGACAAATTTAATCTTCATAATACATATTCCTGTATTTTAGATAAAGAAACAAAAGTTTAGAAGAGATGAGAAATGACCTCAATTTTATATATAGTAAGTGGAAAAGACCAAATTTGAACCCAAATCTAAGTTTAAAGCTATTGACCTTTTCTCTTGCCGAGATGAATGATTTTCAAATTCTCATGGTTGAAAGCTGCTATCCTGCTGATCACAGTTACTCCAAGATTGATCCCTCAACCCTGCTTTAGAAGAAAGCTTTTCTTTTTCCCTTTTGTCTTTTTCTTTCTTTTTCCCCTCTAGAGCCTACTACGGTAATTCAAATTTGTTGCCCTCTCAGCGCTCCCATAGTACCACATACTCACTTCAATCACAGCACACTTCTTTGTACTAGAATCATCTGTTTAATTATGGAACAGAGTAAATGTTAACACTTTAAAAAAAAATGAGAAAGGCTACCAGCTGCTGAAAAGTAGCGTTGCTGAAAGTAACCAGGAGCAAATCTTGTATATTAGCAAACATTACTTATTTTGGTGTGTCAGCTTCACATAGGCATTGGATGGATTGTATATGGCGTCCTGGGGCTTTTTAAAAAAAATCAAGAGGATTGCCTTGAATAGCTGCCCTCCGAGATCCAAAGTTAGAGCAACATTTTGTGTGAAGAAAGGGCGGCATATCTGATCTTCTTTGGTAAGAGAAGACCTCAAGTACCCCAAAGGAGGGTCGCAGGTGGGTGGGGTACTCTGAGCTTGTGGGGAGGGGGCTTACTGATTATGGTGTGGACCATAGCCTGTACCAAAGGCTGGAATACTTTTGAGGCTCATTAGTCACATTTGTGTGGTAATAGCTGAACATGGGGGAAAGCATTGAAAAATATACAAATTAGCCCTTCCTTGTGGACACCACTATGGTTCTGGGCAGTTCCTGACCTGCCATGCACCACAGCAGCAGTGGACAGGCCTCATCTTCTATACTGTGCACGACCAGGTCTAGAAGATATGTATACTTTGACAGTGAGAAACAGTGACAAACCTCTGATTCTCTTAGGCTGGGTTTGAAAGCCACAACCCCGCTCCCTAAACATCAACTGACTTGTGTTTCTTGGTCTAGCCTGTGAAAAGACATCTTAAGAACTAAATATTGGATTTTTTATCTATAGAGAAGCATGAGGGGTTAATTGGGAAAATACAGGTCATTACCAATTTGTTACCATATAGTGAAGCAGGGCAAAAGGATTTTCCTTTGCTAACTCTTACTCCAGTGTAAGAACACCCTGCTGATTTATTTTTGCCACTCCCGTACTGCAAATGTCTAGTCAAAGTGGAACTTAATAACTGCATATTTAATAAGGAAAACAGAAAACACAGCGTACGTATTTTTTCCTTTTGGTGGTAGGCTCATATGGATATAACTCTAAATAATTGTAATAGCTAATACTTTTACGGCACTTGTAGCACTATGCTAGGGACGTTACAGATATTATCTCATTTAATACTTAACTCTGTGAGGTAGGTAGTGTTATCTGTCCAAAACTGGGACTTAGGCATTAAACTACATGGCCAGCATCATATAATTAATAATTCACAAAATCACTATTGAATCAGGATTGACATAGAAGTAGCTCAGGTATAGAAACTGGACTCTTAATCCTAGACATGATTTTGTGCTTATTATCGAAAGCAATAGGTTGAAACTATTTTAAATGGATTTTGTATGAAGTAAAATTTCCTTCACTATTAATCCTTTAAGCACAAAAGCCTTGGATTTTCTCACAGGTAAACTATATTTTAGACACAGAATACAGATGAGTTAGGTAATTAACACTAAAATTTCAACGTTGATTCAGGACTGCGATTTTTGAAAACACATTTAGTAACTGCAATAACCTATTTTTAATTTTGCATCAATAATTCAGGAAGAGATACTATGGTTATAAACTGTGTAATTTGAAATTTCTTCTTAGCAGATAGTGAATAAACAATATATATTGAGTTTTTCTTGAAGGAGTACAACATTATTTAACTTGTTGCATGGTCTCTCATTTCCTAAGTCGTGCACACAAAAGTGAGGGATCATACTAATAAAAGTTGCACAATGGTATGAGTGTTTACCTTGAATAGAACCAGAATAATAAAATCTTCTTTGTCCAGGGTCTAAAGATATTTGTCCCTTGCCCCCAGCCAGTCTCTCCATCTCTCTTTCTCTCCCTCTCATGTATCTGGCTCATGGTTTCATATAGTCGACGTACCCGTACAGAAGCCAACCAATTGCTTCCTCATTTCCAGGAAGAAACATATCATACTGTGTTTTGGATTACAGTAGGTCACCATGAAGATTACTGAGAACTGAAAATTAAAACCCTGAATGATATAGAGGAAAAATTAATTGGATATGAATAAATAGTCCCTTAGAAATTGCATGGTTTTTCCTCCACAATTTTCTTTCTTATCTTCTCTATCCAATCCCTCAGGCCTTCCCATTTCTCCTTTACCAATCATTGAATCCTGAGTGTGCTACAGATGCTGTTGTGGACACTTATCTCTTGAAGTGCTCAGGTTTAGTTGAGAAGAAAAACACGCTAGCAAATAAATTGCAAAAGAGGTAAAATGTTTTACGTAAAGAAAATATTGCACGGTGGATTTCCAATTGTACCTCCTAGTATTTCTAATCGGGAGGTGTTATTCTAAATCAGCATTTTTTGACAACTGGGCACCAATAAAAAAAAATGAAAGGGTGTGATTTTACCTAAAAACTACTCATTTAAATTTTTGTATTTTGAATTCTAGAATCTAAGTGCTAAGTTTCATCACCTTCCAAAGTGGAATCAGACTATTCGGTTAGGCCAATCCAAGGAGGAAGTTAAGTGTTATCTATTTCCATTTCAGGGATTATTCTTAGAAATTTTGATAATGTTTAGTAAATTAAAGTCCATTAACAACATTTATATAGGACTATACATCTATGATAACATCCTTTCTGAAATATTTGCAAGCGAAATAATTAAATAATTTGATATTTTCACTAAAGTTTAGTTATTTCAAAGCATTTGACTTCAAAATATTTATAGCAAATTAGTGAAGACTAATTCTAAGTAGGTTTAGTCTCCTAAAGATCACTTCTGAGTGCTTCACATTAAACTAGAACAATATTAAAGTGTTTTGATTTTCAAATTCTTATTGACATAATGCCATACACACTAGTTTGCCTTAACAAAGTACCGCAAACCAGGGGGCTTAAACAACAGAAATACATGGTCTCACAGTTCTTGAAGGCTGAAGTCAAGGTGTTGACAGGCTTAGTTCTACCTGAAGGCTGTGAGCGAAAGATCTGTTCGTGGCCTCTCTCCTTGGCAGCCAGGTGGCTGTCTTCATGTTCACTTGATATGTGTGTGTGCCTGTGTACAAATTCCGCCTTTTATAAGGAAACCAGTCATATTCGATTGGGGCACACTTTAATGATGTCATATTAACCAATTATATCTGCAACAGTCCTATTTCCAAATAAGATTGCTTGCTGAGATATTTGCTGAGATATTGGGAGTTAAAACTTTAACGTATGAATTTTGTTGGGGGGGGTGTCACTATTCAACCCAGAACACCAACAAATTTGGTATTTCAGTCTTTCTTTAAAAAAATGTGGAATAAATTAAAAACAATGTCATGATCTTTGAATATTTGGTTTCTCACTAACATATGGACAATAAATGAGCATTTTTACCTACAAAATATATTCTTGACCATCTGCAAAAGATTATAAGGAATTTGATTTTTCTTTACTCTCCCTTGTACCCACCTGGGCACCAGTAATTTGGAAGATTTAACATGCAGTGTAAAAGCAAAAGGGGTTTGTTTTCTTATGTTTTGTGTCTGGGTGTTGGAGAAGAGGAACAGAGGTGTTGGGAGTTACCATGTGTGTGCTGATTGAACAAATTTTTTTTCAATTAGTTTTGGCCCCTGGAGATTTTTTCCGAGTGTCATCATCACCCTCAAAGTATTATATATGTGATATTTTGCTTTTTCTCACCCATCCAACCCCCACACTCAGATATTACAGACTATAAAACGTAAAGTATAATGCAAGTAATAATTCTAGGTGAAGATTAAACCTCTCTTCAAGCAATTCTAGTTATTTTTGGTGTTTCTACCATATTGAATTTATCATCAAATAGCAGAGATTTTATCTTTGGCAATGTCTTTCAGGGCGGAAATTAAAGATATATAGAAGCCAAGTGAAAAAAATCAGAGGCTGCAAGGACCGTGGGGTGTGAAGCAGCGCTGTGGCTATTTCTCCTTTTGTCCCGACTTGCTGAGAAAGGTAGCTTTCTCAGTATGACTGATGTTCTAGTCATGTCTCTTCTTCCTCTCAGTTTACGTCTCTTCTTAAAATTTTGTTTATAATTTTATTCAATACCTTTTTAAAATCTTCTTTTATTTTCTTCTTTTTACTTTTCAATTTATTGTCTTGCCTACTCACTTTTTTCCTAGAACTTGGCTCTTTTATATATCTAAAACTTTTCAGAAAATGGTCTTTATTACAGCTTAGTTAAACTAGATTAGGAAAAAGTACAATATTAAAACATTTTCCCAGGCTTTTCAGTGTAGTGTGTAGGCTTCATCCTTACCTTAATCCAGTGTATGTAATATACATAGGCAGTATGCCTGGATCTTATGTAATCGGAGACCTGAAAGTGTACGTAACATCAACATAGAGTGATTTGGCCTCATGTCCTGGTGTGATAGAGCCTGTCAGAGATGAGACTGAAACCTGATGCATCCACTAGTGATCTCACTGTGGGCAAATTACCTAGACTCTCTAGATTTCAGTTCTCTTATTTGCAACATGAGAATAACAATAACTACCTCATAGGTATTTTCAGAGGTGAAGAGAGACGACAAATGTAAAGTGCTTTGAATATTTGTTTTCTATAAGTGATTGATAAGATCATCACCATTGTTGTGTATACAAGAATCTCAAACATTGTTCTTGCCGTCTTCCCAGTACAAATTGGCTAAGAACATTTTCTTTAGCTATAGTCCCTTTTATAACATCTCACAGACATATAAATTAGCTTG
Organism: Equus asinus; assembly: GCF_041296235.1. NCBI lineage: Eukaryota > Metazoa > Chordata > Mammalia > Perissodactyla > Equidae > Equus > Equus asinus. The sequence goes on from NC_091800.1 coordinate 62,747,719, forward strand.
GTAAATTTTATTTTCATTCCAAAGGCCTAACTTTAGCTTTCTGTCTTAAAAATCCTGTGACTTTGAACAAGCACGTTTCTCTCTGAGCCTCAGTTTACACATCTATAAAATGGAGATGATAATCATACCTAACAGGACTACTGTGACTGGTTTTGAAAGTAAATTGTAAAGTGTAAAACACAATATAAATGTTTCATTCATTGATGGTCGGTCTTGTACCAATATTGCCACTATACGATGTTATCAAAATGGAGCTTGAAGGATAGATACAGCCAGACATATCCAGAAATACTGAGAAAAATGTAATTGCCTACTTAGCTAGCAAGCATAAATTAACAGGTCAGTAGAATCTATCTGCAAATCACTGAGATTTTCATCAGGTATTATTCTAGTGAATTATATATGTGATATTAATTACACATTCTAATTAAAGCTACGTGTGTTTATCTATATAATTATGAACATTTCAAGGTTAATTCCTCCAAAATGACATTTACTCTCTCACAATATATTTTTTTTAATGTATGAATGATTGCCAAACAAATGGGACACACATTTGAGCCTTACCAGACTTTTGCATATCAGGCTAGGATGCTTAACTCACTGATGTATATGTTAATCTAATAAATATATGAGTATGAGCCTCATTATCATTTAAAAAAGGAATGCTCCTGTTTTTTAATACTCAACAGCATATCAAGTCATTTTTATTATATGATGTGACTTGGAAGAACATACTTTCTTTCCTAAAAACTGAGAAATCAAACTTGCTTAATAAGTAAAAGTGCTATGAAATATATCTTCATCTTTATGTATATTTGAAACTGTAGTTTGTAAAATCCTTCAACAGTTCCAAAATAGCATTTCTAAGACATATGCATACTTAGTAATCCATGAAGATGTATTGTGATTGATGCAGGAATTAAATGCAGATATATCTGGTAAACATTTGTGAAAAATGATTGTCTGTTTACAATGATTTTATTAAATTTCATAACATTTTTTATTGAGCAAGAAAAGAGTTTTCTGGGTTTCAAGAAGAAGGATTAGAAACTTAAATCAAATATAGTTTATTTCTGATCTGTAGTACAAACACTAGGAGAATCAAGGAGATTTCAGGGAAAAAAAATGGAGAGCCAGTTCAAGACAAGAGTATGAAGGTAAGAGCAAGACTTCGTAGATATCAACAAAAGAAAAGAGACAGAGCTTTAGATGGCTTACAAAATTAGGTCAATGCATTTAGCAATTGATTTTTCTTTTGAAAGGTGTTTTGAGAAAATTTAATATAATAGTTATTTTAAGAATAAAATAACATTCTCCCATTCTCATATTTGATCATTAAAACTTTTAATATTAAGGGAAACATCATATTACACTTTGAATCAGAGAAATTATGTGAATATATTATTTATCTGTAGCAAAGAGCTCACATGTTTCTAGACATAGTAGCTGTCAAGTCATCCACTTTCAAAATAAAAAATGATTTGGAATATATATTACATACTATTTACTTTCTCTTGTTTTACAATGATCTGCATGAGGTTTTTAGTAACATAAATAGGTCCAAAAGTGGAACGAATTGTTTTGGAATCTACCATAACATGTTTGATTGACATGCTGAAGGAAGCTTTTAATCTTCTGCTAAAATTGTTAAGAATAAACGTAAGTGATAAGAGGAAGCAAATGTTGATGTTTATGTTGGTATCTTCTCAGAGATATGATCGTACATAATAACATTTATTATTAAAGATAAAATAATTAAATGCATATACAATTTTTTTAAAGTTACTAAATTGTAATTCATATTACGTGTTTGGTGACATATCTGCTCTAAGTAGTTCACTGATTCCAGTGTTTAATTAATCTACATGCTAGCAGGGACTCTGCTTGTCCTCAGTTGTACCCCAAGCACATAGATCAGGACCCATCACTGTCAATACGTAAGAATCAGTAATTGAGATATGAATGGATAATTAATATTCCAGTTATTTCAAAATTGAACAAAAGTTTATACAATGTGGAATATGAACAAATCAACTGTTAGTAAAATTACTTGTTAATATTAAAACAAACTGTAGTTATTTAGGAACATATATCATCTTTTGTAATATATTTTTAAAAATTTTAGCCATAAATTGCAACACATGGGGAGTGCATTTGGAAACAAAAATAAGATTAATTATTGACCTGGGGCTTGACTCATTATGTGACATCTCTGCTTTTTTTTTTTTTTTTTTTGCCTCTTGTTACTCTTCTAATTGTAGATGATAGAAGATAACATTGATATTTGTATCATGAATGTGGCTTCTCTAGTTATCTGGGTCTCTTTAGTGATAGATACTTTGTACTGTCCAAATGGGAATGGACTGTCTTTGGATTTAGTGAGTTCCTTTTACTGGAACTGTCAAAAACAAAGCTGAGAAATAGATAATTATGTCCTGGATATGCTGTAGAGAGGGTTCATACATCAAATATGAAATGATATAGAACAGTGGTTTTCACATTGTAGCCTATAAATTTCTAGGGATTCTTTTCTGGTTGCCAAGGGTCCTCTCTGGGAATGAAGGAAGAGCCAAGAAGACAGCGCTCTGGGGCCTATGTTGATGCGTTAAGCAGGGCAGATTGGCTTTAAGCACTTCATATCTTGGGCTTCCAGAAAGTATTTCTCCTGAGGAAAGTAGTATGCGTGTGGTTATTTAAGCTTAATAAGCACCATATTAAAGACCCTTTGAGGTCCTTTTTAACTTTAAGATTCTGTAATTCCACAGATGCATAAAATAAAGGTATCATTTGGTTGCACACATAATCTGTTATCTCCTTCCTTCTTTGAGTGTGTATTTCCCTCCCTGCCGAATTATATAACCCCTCTCCTGTGAACTATAGAAAATGTAAAACTTGATGCTGTGAATTTGGAAGTATTTTTGAGAATATCTACATGGCTGTATTCATAGAAACATTAAATATCTGTGCAGTGGACTATGTATGAGAATAAGCTATCCTAAAATACATGCAGTCTACAGTAAAACATAGAAATACGCATGCATATATTTGACAATGAATGAAAAGATATCCTAACTGTGGTAAATAAAGAATTAATAAAAGGTAAAAAAGTAAAGTAAAAAACAATACTTACTATTAAGGTAATATGTGAAAATGCTATTTATTTGTAATCATTTGTTTTTTAACAATCTCAAAATTATAGAAAAGTTGCAAGTCCAACACAAAGATTGAGTTTTTGCTGAAATATTTGAGAGCATGTTGCTAATCCGATTGCCCTATCACCCCAAAGTCTTTAATATGTAACTCCTGTAACTAAGTACGCTCCTCCATATAACCATAATACGAGTCAAAATCTGAAAATTAACACTGATACATTATAGACATTTCCTCCTTAGATCCCACTCAAGCTTTTTCAGTTATCTTTATATTGTTCTTTGTAGCAAATTGATCAGGTTGAGAATCATCCATGGCATCCACTTGTTGTGGCTCTCTGGTTTCCTTCAAACTAGAATAGTTCTCAGTGTTTGCTTGGCTTTCATGATCTCAAACTTTTGGAGTATAACAAAATCATTTTGTAGAATGTTTCTCAATCTGAGCGTCTGATGCTTCCTCGTGATTTTACGGGTTATGTGTCTTTGCCAGAAATATCACAGAAGCTACGCTGAATTCTCACTGCATCTTATTAGGTGGCATGCAATTTCTGTTTTTCCTAATACTGATGATGATCACTTTGATCAGTTGATTAAGGTGGTGTCTGTAACTCTACCATTGTAAAGTTACTCTTTTTCTTTTACAATTGCAAAGTATTTTGTAGCAGGTACATTGAAACAATGTGAATAGCCAAGTTCCTCATCAAACTTTCAATTTATTCAATTTGTTTTTTATATCAGTATGGGCTCATGATTTCTTATTTTATTCAATGAGTTAAAATCAATTAATATTATTTATTTTGTCAGTTGGTGAGCTCCTTTTGTTGCTTCTTTAGCCTTATCTTCTGTTATCTTTCACCCTGCTCAAGTTCTAACACCAAGCTCTGCTCTCCTCCTCTGTGACTCCCCAACTCAGCCCCGTGAGTACACACGGTTTCACTGCAGTGTGCCACTTAGTTTTAGACCTAATTCGCTTCGTATGGTAAAGGGAAGGATGGAAAAGGGAAGAGAAAGAGAAATGATGTTTTTATTTTTATTATTAAAAATGTTATTTTGTTGGGGCCAGCCCAGTGGTCTAATGGTTAAGTTCACGTGCTTCTACTTTGGTGGTCCAGGGTTCATAGGTTCAGATCCTGGGTGTGGACCTAACACCACTCATCAAGCCACGCTGTGGTGGCATGCCACATAAAATAGAGGAAGATTGGCACAGATGTTAGCTCAGTGACTATCTTGCTCAAGCAAAAAGAAAAAGAGGAAGTTTGGCAACAAGTGTTAGCTCAGGACCAATCTTCCTCACACACACACACAAAAAACTATTTTGTTACTGATTAGAAGCTTATATACTTTTTTGTTGTTGTTGAGGAAGATTAGCCCTGAGGTAACATCTGTGCCAGTCTTCCTCCACTTTATATGAGGGTCACCACCACAGCATAGCTGATGAGTGGTATAGGTCCTCATGTGAGATCTGAACACGCAAACCTGGGCCACCAAATCAGAGCATGCTGAACTTAACCACTACGCTACTGGGCTGGCCCCTAAATACTTTTTAAAAGTGTTTCCATGTTCATTTAGAAAGCAGTGAATATGGTTGGTAGCAGTGGTGTAAATGTATATGTGTGCATTTTCTCCCAAAGCAGTATAAGTGTGTCACAATTATGAATACTCTTTTATTTGGATTTATAGAGAACCAAAATTTGAAACGGTTAGAAAAATACCACTGTGTAGCCAAATCTGAAATAATCGTATATCTACTACTCCTTTGATAATAGAACCATATTCTCACTCATAGTCTAAGAACATCATAAGCCTCTTTGAATACTCTCTCTCTGTTATCTCTTACAAAACTCTGTTGGTTTCATGTTTGCTGTATTTTTAACACGTGTCTTTTTATTTGCATTTACTTACCATGTTCTCCTCTGAGCCTTGACTATTTCCCTTACTTTGCTGCAAGGCTGTAAAACTGGTCTTCCTAGTACAATCTCTATGTCTTTTTCTTACATTGTGCTGCCAAATTAATTGTTTTCTGCTTCCCATCTCCAGGAGAATAAAGGCATTCAACAACTTCTAAGATCTATTTTCTAAGCTACCTTTTCAATCTTTTCTTTCCCATTCTTCTCTTTCAAAATTGGTCCCTCCACTAAAGTAAAGACATTGTTCCTTTTGGAAACCCTTGGATTTCCAGATCTGTACCTTTTCATCTTCTCTTTTCACACATGGCATTCTCTTCTTTAAACTCCATTTGCTCAAATCTTCTCCAACATAAAAGCCTAAATCAAATGCAATCTCCTGTATGAAATGTTACATGAGTTTCATGTCCCCTGAGGAGAAGTGTACCAATCAATTCTTAACCAAATGACATGTTACCTTCTACCATGTATTTTGTATTTTAATTTCTCAAAAACTTGACATTTACAATATGCCAAACATTATTTTATGTGCTTAAAAAATACTCATTAATTTAATTCTCAAAGCAATACTATGAGATAGATACTATTGTTAACCTAATTTTAAAGATTAGGAAACTAATCCACAGAGATTCTAAACAACTCAAACCGACACAGTGTGATTTTCTTTTCCCCAGGGGAAGATTCACCCTAAGCTAATATCTGTTGCCAATCTTCCCCCTTTTTTTCTTGCTTTTTCCCTCCGAAAGCCCCAGGACATAGTTGCGTACAGTTGTAAGTTCTTCTGGTTCATCTATTGAGGCACCATCACAGCATGGCTACTGAGAGATACGTGGTGTCCTTCCACACCTGGGAATGGAACCCAGGCTGCTGAAGTGGAGCATGCCGAACTTTAACTGCTGGGCCATCAGGGCTGGCTCCACACTATGACTGTTGAGACCATGTATTTAGATTTTATGCCATGTGTCTGATATTACTTGTAGGTAATTTTACCTCTTTTACAAGTATATAGATAACTTCTCCCCAAGAAACTTGCTCATTGCATTGTATTTACGAAGCATTCTATAAATATTTGTTCAATAAACGAAAGTGCTAACATTTATTGAACATATATTGTGAAGTACTATTACTATGTAATTTGCATTTATCAGTTTATTTAATCCTTGAGTAACCTACACAAGATATACTATTATAACATTTTCAAGATTAAGAAACTGCTCTGAATAAGTCCCCTGTCACTTATTTTTTCTCTCCCTGCACCAGGAAGTCCGGATTGGGAACATTTGAATATGTGATCTTTAAGTGGTTTGACAGCTTGCATAGATTGTCTCAGTTCAGGCCAGCAATGACCCAGTGGTATAAATCAGGGAATGTTAGCCCTACTTATAAACAGGAAAACGAAGTTCAGAAAGGTTGGCTAAATTGCCCCACATCACACATTTTGTAATAAGTACATCTTGGATTTTAACTCATTATTTTCCAACTCTCAAATCGGAGAGTTTCACCTTGTCCCCTTCAACTCCTACATTTACTCCACAAAAGAAAAAACAAATGAAGGAAGGAATTGTGCTCTCACATGTCCTTCTCGAGTTAGCCTTTGGCAAACTAAGACCAGAGCATGAGCAATGCATTAGCAATCAGAGAAAACATTTCACCATGTTTACATGTAAAAAATGTGATCTCTAGAGAGGGCAAAAATGTGAAACTGTCTTACCTCCACATACTGAACATCAGGTCAATAACAAAAAGGCAAGTGGCAGACTTGTATGAGAAGCTTGAACAAATATTTTCACTGAACATATCAGTCCTTTATAATAAAGAAAGTAGCTATGAAGATATGATTGATCATATCATCTAATTTCTCAGAATTTTACCTTACAAGTCAATTTAATTGGTGAACAGGGATTACCTCTGTACTTCCTCAGAGACAGTCTTCAGAAAAAGAACAAGCATACCCAGCAAGTCAATTTAATTGTTAAAGATTAATGAGAATGGAAACTAAACAAACAATGCAGCAAAAAATGATGGACTTTAGTTGTAAACTTTATAAACTTTACAGCTATCATAATTAAAAAATTAAAATTAAGATATGGCTTAGAGATTTTAAGAACACGATATCAACATTTTACAAGTATTAAATAATTTAACATTTCATCAATAGTTGTTATTTTTGGCACATATTCAACCCAAAGTCAGAGGTTTATGACATACTACCACTAAAAAAACACTTCTCTGGGTGCTGGCTCAGTGGTATTGTGGTTAAATTCACTTGCTCAGCTTCAGCAGCCTGGGGTTCACAGCCCTGGATCCCGGACGCAGACCTAGCACCGCTCATCAAGCCATGCTGTGGTGGCATCCCACTTGAAACAGAGGAAGAGTGGCACAGATGTTAGGTCAGGGCCCATCATCCTCAAAAGAAAAATTAAAATACCACTTCTCTCTATGAAGGTGAATCTCAGTGAAGGGTTGAAATTGGCCAGAATCAGTTGTTGTATCTTAATCTTCAATGGATAAAAAAAAAAACCTCACTTAATGTCTATTTGGGAAAGGAAGCCTTCCCTTCCCCTTAACAATCTTAGCCTCAAATCTAATCTCAAGGCTTATATCCCATGCTCATGTGACCCCTTTTCTTCATTTTTTGCTGTCAAAACATACTATATTGTTCATCTTTATGCCTATATCATGATGCGCATGAGCAAAAATGTACACAATTTTCCAATAGGTGGAATTGCAAGATCTAAAGATCTGAGCATTTAAAAATTTTAATAGATGTAGTTAAGATGCTTTTTCAAATATATTTCCTCAGTTAATATTCTAAACAAGTGCATAAAAGTACCCATTTTAAACACCCTCAGCAATAGTTAATAAGATATAAAACATTTTTACTTCTGAAGATCTATTGGGGGAATAATTAATTACGTCACTATTGTTTTAAATTCTATTCTCTAGATTATGAGTTAAATTAAATATTTTAGAAACATTGCCTGTTTATATATTACATTCACTCTTCTTTTGGATTACTTGTCTTTTTCATTGTTTTTTGAGCCACCTTTATAATTTCTAGGTATTTTTATTTTTAATTTACATATATTACAATTATTTTCTATATTTAATTTTTGAAAAAGACAACTGTATTTTGCACAAGAAGTGATAGTTTTGTCTTTTCCATTATAATATTAATGCTCCTTAATCATTTTTCTTGTCATATTGTTGTGTTGAGTAAATTGATTAGTGTATCTTCATGAAACCATAATGTCAAAATAGCACTCCTTATAGAGTATGAATTTAGCATATTTTTACGTAAAAAGAAGCCATTATATTATAATAAGGAGTGGTTTTTCAATAAGTGATATAACTTTTCAAGAGTGTTAGGGAGAAATAATTTTAATAAATAGTCATAATATGAGGTAAGTCTTTAATGGTTTTTTGTTTGTGAAATTCATCACTCTCCCCAAATCTTGCAATTTGTATGTGTAAACTGTGGAAAATCCATTTTCAAGATAGAATTTTAGTATAAAGGATTAGTTCTTAAAGATTCTTTTTAAATGACATTGAGAATTCTAATAGAGTTTTCTAGGTCCAGGTATAAGCTTGGATGTTCCATTAGAAAGTTTACCTCAAAATTTCAATGATTAATTTTAAGATAGAGATTATTTTTATGAACCAATGATATCATTAGGAATTAAAAAATGGTTAATTTCTAATTCCAAATTTCTACAGGAGATTATTATCATCACCTATGTGGTTATTTCAAATACACTTCATTTAAGTCAGTCGGGGTAAATGTCTGATTTTTTCATTTTACTTTAAATATTTCAGAGTAACTAGTTGGTGCTACAATCTTTAATTGTGATAGATAAGTTAATTGTTTTCAAATCTTTATGTACTTTTGGATTTTTATATATTTTAAGTGTTTTGTTTAATAACCATCATTGGTCTTCTTTTGTTTAAATTATACCGTCTTAGGAAAGTGGGAGTTCCTTCCAATTGGTTCTGGCATTCCATGGACACAAATCCTGTGGTTTTATAGCTTTCTAGTCTGATGGCACAAAAACATGTCCCAGGATCATCTAGCATATCCCCTGCACTCGATTTCACCACTTGGATTTAACCATTTCTACAAAGAGCACTGGTATGCATTTTGTAAATGAAATTTAGAAACTATAATTTGGGTAATGAGAGATGAAGAGGGCTCATTTATTGGCTTTTTCCTAGACAGATGTAGAACAGATACTTTAAAAGGAAAATTAATCACAAGTCCATACTGGTATTTCCAGTTCAAATATAAGGTTGCGAAAATGTTTCTTCAGGTTTGTAGGACCACAAGGTAGATTATTTTAGTTGGCATCACTTTGTTGTCGTTCTTTAGAAAATAGTGAGGAAGACAATAACCAAAAGTAACAGTGAAAATCAAGTGAGGGTGCTGACTTCTGCCCACCCAACGCTGCAGATATGAGTTATTGTTACCCTGAGAAATCTAACCATATGAAAAGTACTACTATGTTAATTCCAGATATCCCTTAGGTCAAACTCAACTTTGCTCACATTATTAAGGGAATGTTAAAAAGCAACTTTTCAAGGATAATCTTAGCCAATATTTGTTTATAATATCAGAAGATAAAAATATAGTTTTTAAATAATATATTTAAAGATTATTTTTTATACATGCATTATGTGCTTTTCAAACTTTTTAAGCTACTAAATCCTTTATTGAGATAAAATTTTATATAAAAACTCAAGTGCAAATGAATGAAAGCAGGACTGCTCTGGTTGGGAAGGTTTGCACATAAAATTTTGTCTCAATAGAGTTGCTCTGAGCTCTTCCCACTCAGAGAATCATGTTACCAAAATCACTTTAAATAGAAAAAGAAAATAAAAATAAGCATCTGGTTTTGAAATTAGAATGACTGGGACCTAACTGGGCATTCCACTGTCTAGCTTTGTAAATTAGGGACATGGCTTCCTTATATGAAAATTGGGAATCTCAGAAAGAGATTTTATTGTGAAAACATAATAAAATTATAATTTTGAAAGTATTTAATGTAGGTTTCATATAAATGCACATCGTGATTGTTTCTATGCTGAATTTTAATTTTCGTTAACTACATATCCTATTTTTAATCCTGATCCTCAGGATTAAGATCCCTCTCTTCCTTCACCCTCAAAAGAAGTCTTATAGGATTGTCATGTACACTCAGTTCCCAAGTGAATCTAAAACAATTATGAAGACCTTGGGCTTCTGTCTTTTAGGTGGAAATGTAAAGCTTTATTGATAAAGGATGTTCACTCTCACCACTGACGAACTCATTCTATGTGAGTTACTGTGAAGCCGGATGAAGTACCGCACCGACTGGTATTTTAGGACCTAGGATTTTTATACATTCCTGTAAAGTCATAACATCTCTTAAAATCTTGTGCAGCCGTCAGCATATACATAAGCTATTAAGAAAAATCTGACCCAGGTGAAAATTTTACCCTCAAACATGATTTAAGTCTTTGATAGAGGGTGTATTCTGCATGAGATAATAGAGCCAATGAAACCTCTTTTTAAGATAATTTCACTAAAAGGGTGATCTCACATTATAGACCTTGAAGAAAAACATTTTAGAGAGGTGCCCTTGTCAGTGTTGTTTTAATCACAACAGTGAGACAGAGTAGATGTCTAAATGTTTGATTAATAAATAGCATATTGAGAGACAATGTGGATACTGGTCACTATTCACTGTTTCATGTATAATGTCTTCCTTGCCAGATGGCACAGATTTGTTGAACTCAGAAAAACAGCAGTAAAATTATCCTAAGAGAAGTTTAGGGAGATTATTTTGAATGTTATATTTTGGAAAAGTAAGAAGAATGAAGAATTACAAGCTGAAAGCTCAATAAACATAAGAGTCCAACTTCACAGAATATTTAGCATGACTACATTTAAGTACAGATAATTGAACTTTATTATTAACAACACTTCTAACACTTAAGTGACTTTATTATTTTCTAGCTATTCATTCTTCAGAAGATAATGGGTATAGGACCTTTCAGTAATGAAGGTGGGGTATTGTGAATGTAAATACAGTGTTTTCAAGGAAGATAACGTAAGAAGTCTGTCCTGATATTTGATCTAAAAACAAATGGCTATTTAGCAATGTTGAGTTTCTGGTGTTATTTATCTCCAATAAAACTTCTTGGAAGTCTTGAGCCTTAATGCAATGCAATCTGATGATAGGTTATAATATAATCTCAAGATTATTTGTACATATCTATCTCCATAATGCATTATTATTTTTACAAATGCTTTAGAAGATAGGACAAAAATTAGTGTAGTAATCCATGTAATTAGACAAATAAATGCTTAACCTGGAATCAAAACAGTTCATGTACTCTTAAAACAAAGAAAACAAAACTTTATTTTCATGTTTACTTTCATATCTCAGGATTTGTTTATCTTTGTTAATGATTAGATTTAAGTAGCTGTCCAACCTTGTAAACACTTGATATGAATCCATTCAATAAACACAACCGCATTTTTGGTAACACTATAGCAACAGCAAAAATAATAAAAAGTGGGAAACATTATTTAACTTATCATGATTTATTACAGCCTTTCTTTTGACAGAGTCTGATGCTAGGTAAACCTTAAGGGAATAATGAGTGATCACGTGTGTATAAGAAAAAGAATGTGAACTGAAGGGAGGAGGCTACCTGAAAAATAGGGAACTTCCACTTTAGCAGATAAATTGCTTGTACCTGAAAGGAGGAAAATAAACTAGCTGGGTTGCTAAGGGCAACTCTAAATGCTCCTTCTTCAAGCATGACATTGTACTGGAAGATTCATGTCTGTGCCTCTGCTATTTATCTATCTGCAAGTGATTAAGATGATGCCATTTTAAGTCAGGTGTTCACACAACTGTCAGCAGTCATGAGTTGTGGAGCAGAAAGCATAGCACATAGGCTTAAATTCTACACCTTATGCGATGCCCAAGGCACAAAAGTGAAAGACAGTGAAGGCTAGGGACATGAAGAGATGTGGGCCTCTAATCAAGTGGAATGTTGCCCTTGTCAAGCAACGCTGACATTTGCTAGAATGTGACAGGACATCCATTTGTTTTCGTCAAAACACAATTGTTGTACAATGGAAAATTACCTGAGATTAACTTGACAAATTTGTTGTTTTGCAGCTCCTTGTCCAGTTGCATTATATAAGCTTTGCCAAATAAGTTATGGATATAGAAATAAATCAGGTTAAAGTTACCGTAAAAAATTTATAAGGATGCCTCAAATTGGCACAAGTATTTTTACTATGACTACTAGAATTTTGTAATGTCTGGCTGGATACTATTTCAAATAATATTTACAATTTATATTAGACAATATTCCACAGCATGTAAATGTTTATAATTTTTTTTGAGCTTTATTGAAGTATAATTGACAAATAAAAGTTGCATATATTTAAGTTACACAATGTGATGTTTTGATCACATCATTGTGATCAAAACTACATACACATTGTGTAATGATTACCGCAATCAAGCTGATTAACATATTCATTACCTCACGTAGTTATCTTTTTTTTTTTTGTAGTGAGAACACTTAAGAGCTACTTTCCTGGAAAATTTCAAGTATATACTACAGTATTAATTAACTATTGTCACCATGCTGTACATTAGATCTCCAGAATTTATTCATCCTGCCTAACTGAAACTTTCTGCCCTTTAACCAACAGTTCCCCATTTTCCCTATCCCCAGCCCCTGGCAACGACCATTCTACTCTCTGTTTTTACGAGTTAGACTTTTTTAGATTCTCTATATAAGTGAAATCATACTGTAACCATAAATTAAAATCCTAGGCATTTAATGTGTTGTTCTTATGGAAGCTGTGATGTTATCTGTGCTGAAATAAATCAGCTACCAATTCCATGTTTCTAATAAAATCATGGTAATTGAGAAAAGAAAGTCCCATTGTAACTTTGGCATCTGGCATTTTCTATTTGTACAAAATGTTTTGAGGTTACACAATTGAATGATAGTTGCCTGTAGGCTATACTTTCCATTCTACCCCCAGAATGTGAATGAGTGTGAAAGCAGGGCCTCCTTCCATCCTCGTTCCCTTGCACCATGCCACTCAATGCCTTTAGACAGATATTTTAGTTTCTAGTGCTGAAGCTGCATTAACTATAATGTAGACATGAAAATTCACAAAAAACAACTTGACTCCTCAGCCACTGTAATTTAAAAACAATTCCAAATTTTTAGTATAAAATTGATATAAAGACTGTGGAAAGGGAATTATCCAGATAAGGAATAAAGCTTAGACAGTCTGTATGTAGCATAAATCAACTTAACATCAAAGCCATCACTTTGCTTTGCACCTGTAAACAGAAGTCAGCGGCACACCACTGAGCACAGGTGTTATGTCCTCAACTCACCGGAGACCCCTAAACAGGAGAAACTGCTATATTTACTTCTCCATGAAGCCTCCGAGTGGATCTTTACGAAGCTCTTGACAGAGAAAACTTTTCTACTTCCCTAAAAGTAAAGTCCAAATTCAGTCCCATTGTTTGTACCAATGAGATATAAAAATGTCTGTGGTAATACTCGGTACATCAAAATCAATGGATCTGTCCTCAGAAAGCTGATGTAAGCAGTGCATTATATAATAATGTTCTATACTAATTAATAAAAGGATGATTATATCCGGTCCCAGTGAGACCTGTGAACTGATTTTCCTTAACAAGCTCAGCAGGCAACTTCAAGCTTAGACCAATGCAAGACCAAGGCTTGTGTCACAGCAGGGGCTTGAAGGGGTAATTTTAAAAGGTGTGGCTTCTCAGGAACCACATTCACATTCTTTCTCTTTTTTTCACATTCAAATTTTCATTCAATAGGTCTGTTTGAGGTCCAGAAATCTGAATCCCTGAGAACTCTAGATCCCCAGGTGTTTCTGATGTAGTCTATAGGTTTTTGGACTGAACTTTGTATTAAAAGTCAGGTTTACTGAGGTATTACATACACAAATAAAAATCACCCTCTTTAAGAGTACAGTTTGAAGAGGTGTGTAACCAGCAACATTAATAATACATAGAACAGTTTCATCGTCCCAAAACTTTTCCTCCTGCCTCGTTGCCCTCAATTCCTCCTTGTGCCCCAAACACCTCACCACCATTCCTTTGTTTTCTGTCACTGCAGTTTTGCCTTTACTAGAATGCACATAAAAGGAGGCGTAGTATATGAACACTAAATGTTCCTTCACTAACATTATGCTATTGAGATTCATCCGTGTTGTTGGATGTATTAATAATTTATTTATTCCTTTTGATTACAAAGTAATATTCCATTTTATGGGTGTACCACAATTTAACTCATTCACAAGTACGTGCACATTTGACTTCTTTCCAGATTTTGACAGTTATGGCTAGAGCTGCTATGAATATTAGCAAGTAGGTCTTTGCATGGATGTGTCTTTTCACTTCTCTTGGAATTGGTGGGTCTTATAGTGGTTTTATGTTTAATGCTACAAGAAAGTGCCAAATGGCTTTCGAAAATAGCTGCACCATTTTGCATTCCTGCCAGCAATGTATGATAAATCAATTTGTACTACACACTTGGCAGAACATAATATTTCGGTCATTTTGATTTTAGCCATCCCAGCAGATATATAGGGGTATTTCCTTATGTTTTAATTCACATTTCCCTATTGACTAATGATGATTTGTGTCTTTACATGTTCTTATTGGCAATTAGGATATCTTCTTTAGTGAAGTGTCCTTTCAAGTATTTTTCCCCTTATTTTAAAATCAGGTTTTGTTTTTATTGTTGAGTCCTAAGAGTTCTTTATATATTATGGATAAAAATTCTTTAAAAGATATGTGTTTTGAAAATATTTCGCCAAGTCTGTGGCTTGTATTTTCTTTTACAATAGTGTCCTTCAAAAAGCAGTTTAATTTTGAAGAAGTGTGATTTATCAGCTTTTTAAGGTTTGTTCTTTTGATACCATATCTAAGAAACTTTTGTCTAATATGGGGTGAAAAAGGTATTTTCCTATTTTTTTCTTCTAGAAGTTTTATAGAATTAGCTTGTAAAAATTTAGGTCCACAGTCCATTTAAAGTTAATTTGGGGGTATGGTGCAAGATAAGGGTCAGTGTTCATTAATTTGCATATGAGTATCCACCTTTTCTATCACTGTTTGTTGAATAGATTATCTCCACAGAATTATCGTGTCATTTTTGTCAAAAATTAATTCACCATATATATCTAGATATATATTTCTTGACTCTATTATATTTCATTAATCTATATGTCTATCCTTAAGCCAATACCACATTCTATTGATTACTGTAGACTTAAAATAGGTCTAAAATTCAATTTTGTTTTTCTTTTTCATACTTGTTTTGATTTCCTAGATCCTATGCATTTCCATGTGAATTTTAAAATCAGCTTGTTAATTTCTATTTTAAAAAGTCAATCAACTGAGAACTTTATTGAGGAGGTATTTAATTTATAGATTATTCTAGGAAAAATGGCCATTTAAGAAATGAGTTTTTTAATACATAGACAGTATATCTCTCCATTTATTTATATCTTAACTATCAGTAATATTTTGTAGTTTTCAGCTTAAAGGTTTTGTATATTTTCTTATTTTTTAGCATTTCATGTTTTATTGGAACCATCGAAATCACTATTTTAAAGTTTAAATGTTCCTTGCAAGTTTATAGAAATCAAATCACTTTTTGCTATTAACCTGTGACTTTGCTACATACATATCTAGTAGGTTTTTTGGGCAATTCCTAGGGAAGGTTTACATCATGTGAGAATAACAATACATTTATTCTTTTCCAATCTACATGATTTTTTTTTCTTTAATGCATTATTGCACTGTTAGGACCACAGTTACCACATCGAATACAAGTGGCAGGAGTGGCAATCTGTTTTAATCTTTTGTTGCTGTGTAACAACCTAGACAGACTTAGTATCATAGGGAAACTCTCATTTATAACTCACAGTTCTGAGATCGGAAGTCTCAGCATGGCTTTGGGAGGGTCTCTGCTCAAGCTCTTGTAAGCTGAAATCAGGGTAACAGTTGGGCTGCAGAGCTTTCTGAAGGCTCTGGAGAAGAGTCGGTTTCCAAGCTCATTTAGGTTACTGGCAGAATTCAGCTCCCTGTAGCTATAGGACAGAGATCCCCATTTCCTTCCTGGCTATCAGGTAGACACTGCTCACAGGTCCTTCAGGCTGCCTACATTCTTTGGCAGGTGGCCTCCTCCTGCTTCAAAGCTGGCAATAGAGAATCTCCTTCATCTGAAAAACCTCTCACACTTGGAGGGATTGACTTCATCTGTCTCTGACTTCTAGATCCAGATTTAAAGGCCTAAGTGATTAGATCAAGTCCACCTGGATAATCTCCTTTTTGACTAACAAAGTCAACTGATCAGTAACTTTACACCTGCAAAATCACTTTTGCCATATAACAGAACATAATCACAGAAGTGATATCTCATCATATTCACAGGCCCTGCCCATTCTCAAGGGTAGGAGGTTATACAAGGGTAAGGTTCATGGGGAGTCATCTGAGAATTCTGCCTAGCAAACATCCATGCCTTGTTCCTAATCTTAAAGGGAAATTATTCAGTTTTTTACCATTAAATATGTCTTAGCTACAGGTTTTGGCGGAGGTTAATCTGGTTAAGAATTTTTCCTTCTATTCCTACTTTGCTGAGAGTTTTTATTATAAACAGTTTCTGAATTTTGTCCAATGATTTTTCTATATCTATTGACATGATCATTTTTTTGCCTTTTTTGAAAGTCAGTTTATATAGTTAATTATATTGATTATTTTAAAAAATCTGTAACCAACCTTGCATTCATGGAATAACCTCCACCTGTTTATGATCAATTATCTTCTTTGTATTTTGCTTGATTTTGTTTGCTGATATTTTGTTAAAGATTATTGAATCAATGTTCTTGAGGTATTCTATTGTATAGTTTCCTGTTTCTTCTAAAGTCTTTAGTTTTGGAATCAGGGTAACACTGGCCTCATAAAATGGATTTTTAAAAAGTTAACATAAAAAGGTAACATGTTCCCTTCTCTTTAATTTTCTGGAAAAGCTTGTGTATAATTAATATTACTTCTTGCTTGAAAATTTGATAGAATGAAACATTGAAATCACCTGAGTGTGTTTTCTCTTGGATTTTTAACCAAAAACTCAACTTGTTTAATAGGTATAGAGCTTACTTGGTTGTCTAGTTCTTCTTAAGTGAGCTTGTATCATCTTATATTTTCATCTAAGTTGCTGAATATATTGACACAAAGAAGTCCATAATAGTCATCTTTTATCTTTTTTAAAATGTGTGGAATCTGTAGTAATGCCCACTCTTTCATTCTTGATAATAGTTTTTTGTGTCTTATTTTTTTTCTGATCAATTTTTCTTGAGCTTTATCAATTTATTATTCATTATAATAAACTTTTGAACCAATTACTTTCCTCTATTGTTTTTCTGATTTATATTTCTTTTATCTTTTAAATAAATGTTTTATTTATAACAGTTTTAGACAAAGAAATATTGCAAAATGAGTACTGAGAGTTCCTATATACTACAGACTCAGTTTCCCCTATTATTAATATCTTGCATTAGTATGGTGCATTTTTCACAATAAATGAACAAATATTGATATAGTATTACTAATTAAAGATCATACTTCATTCACATTTCCTAAGTTTTTATGTAACAACCTTTTTTCTGGTCCAGGATCCCATGTAGGATATCACATTATATTTAGTTGTCATGTCTCCTTAACTCTTGACTTTAATGTTGTCTTAGACTTTCCTTGTTTTTGATGACCTTAGTTTTCAAGAGTATTTCTAAGGTATTTTGTAAAATGTTCCTTGAGTGGGATTCGTCTGATGATTTTCCTCATGATTAGACTGGGGTTATGGGTTACTGGGAGGAAGTTCACTGAGGTTAAGTGTCATTTTTATTACATCATGGCAAGTACACACACAATCAATCTCACTTATTACTGTTGATGTTGACCTTGATCACCTAGCTGAGGTGGTGTTTGCCAAGTCCCTCAACTGTGAGGTTAATCTCTCCCCCACTGCCCCCACCTTTGTACTGAACTCTTTGGAAGGAAGTCAATATGTGCAGCTGACATACAAGGAGTGGGGAGTTATGCTTTACCTCCTTGAGGGAAGAATATTTACATAAGTTATCTGGAACTTGTGCTGGATTGCGGTGTCCCTTCCAAATCCATGTCTTTCTCAGAACCTCAGAATGTCGCCTTATTT
Organism: Equus asinus; assembly: GCF_041296235.1. Lineage (NCBI taxonomy): Eukaryota > Metazoa > Chordata > Mammalia > Perissodactyla > Equidae > Equus > Equus asinus. The sequence goes on from NC_091800.1 coordinate 62,766,050, forward strand.
GGAAATAGGATCATTGAAGATGCAATCAGTTAAGATGAGGAGATACTAGAGTAGGGTGGGATCTTAATCTAATATGACTAGTATCCTTATAAGAAGAGAAAAGACACAGAGACAGAGACAAACAGAGGGAAGGCAGACATGTGACAATGGAGGCAGATGTTGGTGTGTTGGATCTACAATTAAGTAATATCAAGGATTGCTGGTAATCACCAGAAACTAAGAAGCAAAGATGGATCCTCTCCTAGAGTCTTTACAGAGACCATGGTCCTGCCAACAACTTGATTTTGGACCTCTAACTTCCGGGACTGTAAGAGAATAAATTTCTGTTGTTTTGAGACACCCAGTACCTGGTGCTTTGTTACAGCAGCCCTAGCAAACTAGAGAGTTCTTCTGCATGGGAAATTTGTCTCTTCTCCTGCATTTATGTATTTATTCAATCGTTTATTTTTAAATGAGCCCTGAAATGGTACAATGGTGGCTAAGGTTTTCCAGGGACTGAAGATGAGATGTTTGATGGTGAAAACATTTCTGCCCTTCCCCCGGTGGCAGACAGTTTTTGTTTGTATGGAAGAAGAGTCCAGTAGTTTGCACATGTGCTGCAAAAGTCAATCACGATTAATACACCTGCACCACTGAGGGAAAATTCACTCAGTTCTCTTCCCCTGAACCCAAACTTTCTCATGTGCATCTGGTGGAAGTCCATGGAAAAAAGGTGACAAATGGGTGAAGACTCTATCATGTCTGGGGCTAAAGGGCATTCTAAACCATCACACAACCCATACTTGGCTCTTAAACTTTGGATAAACTTCTTTTAGTTTTCTTCTTCCCCACTTCTATGACTGTCACCCTCACTCTTTCAAAGGCAAAGCACGTCTGTGTGTCCTGTCTCCCTAAGATGGACTTGTCAGCCTTTGGATTACGATTTTATAGATTATCTGGCTTTTTCTCATTGTTAACGTAGGGTAGATATTGCCTTGTGGCTTTTAACATCTTGAGTGGAAGTAGAATCTGATGCAGACAGAACTCCAACTAATACTTTTCTTAAAGGGCTTGAAGGAACTGTGTATTCAACACACTGAAGGAGTTATGAACTTCCATTTCTGTCAGTGGTTATCTATATGAAAACTTAAGATAACTTCAGATGTATCGCTCACTAGCATAGAAGAATAGTGGGGTAATTGATGAACTAATATATATAAAGTTATCCATTTCAGAAACAGAGTGGAAGCTCTGAATTGTCTTCTTAGGCCACTTGCAGACACTCTGAAACCTGAGGAATCAAGATTTCAAATAAAAGGAAAGTGGTGGAGGGGAGCTGAAAGTAAAATTGGAAATCACAGATATTTTCCTCTAGCAAAAGAGTAGAAGTAAGAATCATATACCTGTCTATATTGTAAATTTTGTGTATATCTAAAATATATATAGATTAAAGAAGCTTTTAATCAGAAAAGGCTTTCTAGTAGCTCCTTCTTTTCTTTTTCCAACCTATCTTTACCATGGAATAATATTTTCAGCCTCTTTATTCTCCATAGGCAATTCCAAATCACTAACAAAAATGTATTCATTTTAAGAAGGAAGTAACACCAAAATGCTTGTGGAAATTTGAAGAAAACTTTCCTGAACCTAAAACATGAAGATGTGTATCATTTATGAATAAAGTACCCTTTAGGCTGCAATGCTGACCAGAGATGAAATATTTCCTGCAATGAATGAACAGAATGCTCATAAGAACTATAGGGCCTTAGTGTATTGTGCACATGTACCAAGACGTGTTCAAAGTGTTTAGTGAATGAAAAATAAATAAATGCAGATCCAATGTTTTTACTCTCTCAATAGGCTGATAAAACAAAATCTTAGTTGAGCTAAAAGTATTGAAATGAAGCTGAGCCAAGAAGAATTTAAGCTCCACATAAAGGGTGAAAGAAACAGATTTATTAAAGTATGTAATAGTCTCCCTAGGGAGGTGTTAAAGGCCAGACTTGAATCATTTAAACAGGGCCTTGGGAAACACACACAAACACTCACACGACATTAAGAAACATGCTAGTAGGACTTATTTGCACTGACTGGCAAACCAGCTAAATGTTCACTTACCCTCAATATTTTTGAATAACTATGATCATGATAAAAAGTTTCATATTAAGTATATTTAGAAAACAAATTGCAAGATTAAAGCGTTAAAGCTATATAAGATGTGAAGAAATCTCAAATTTATTTATATATAATATTGGAAAGGGAAAGCTCTTTTTATACTAGTGTGCAAAAACCGTATGTCATAATGAAAAAGTGTGGTAAACTTCACTAATTTAAATTTTAACTATTCTTAACAATTAATGTCCACAACAGGAAGTAATCAGATAATAATGATACATATGGCATTCAAAATAATTAGAGCCAATATTTACTGGACAATTATTACATGCCAAGTGCTCTATTCCCTACTTTATAAACACTATTTCTTTGAAGTCACCTAACAATAAAATGAAATACATAATATTATTGTCTAAATTATGTAGATGTAGAAACTCGGATAGATTATTGACGTAGCCACGTTCACACAGCTGCTAAGTATTTAGGCAGTGTAACAAGATCAAAACCTAGGCCTGATACCCTAAATCAGTGCTTCTCAGAATTTAATGTGCATTTGGATCAATCAGGGATCTTGTTAAAATGCAAATTATGACTCAGTAGGTCGGGGTTGGGGCTCAGGAGTCTGTATTTCTAACAAGCTGGCGGGTGATGCTGACGCTGCCTGTCCAAAAACCACACCATGACTAGCAACGCTACCATGCATGACTTTAGCTACTAAGGACACGCCCTCACATGCAGATATCACCTGAATCAATCATAAATCACAAAATACAGGTAATTATGGAGTGATGAGACTCTGCTGTGTGTTGTGTTTACATAGGATGAGTGGTGAAGCTGGGATCAGGAATTCCATACAGGGTAATAAGAGATGAAATTGGTAAAAGGATTTTGGAGACTCTATGGCAAAGGCTTCCAAAATTTAAAACATGAAACTCCTTTGGATCCAATTGTATGTCTATGCATTTATTATAGAAATAGATTCTTACATGTGCTTAAATATATTTTTTAAAGTGTTGATTGCAACATCATTTGTAACAGCCCAAAAATGGAATTCTCCAAAGTCTTTAACAGTAGGAGACAAGTTAAACAGAATGGAATATATCTGTCCAATAAAATATTGGGCAGCATTTAAAAAAAGACATATATCAAAACTACCTTATTGGAAAAGAAATCCATTTGTTTTATAAGCCCAGTGCAGGTAGGGACTGTCTGTTTTATTCATGTCTGCAACAGCAATACAGATGAAGCTTGCCTTTTACAGCAGGTTCTCTAAACCCCATAATTTTTTGTTGCATAAATGACTTCCAAGATATACTATTAATTGAAAAAATATATAGTAATATTTATGGGGTTTTGGGTAGAGTTCTGTAAATTTTGCGTAGAGATAGAATTATACTTTTATTTTATACTTCCTCTACGATTTGATTATTTAAAGTCAGCTTTGCTATTGTTTGGAAAATAAGACGACCTAAAATACACAAAATGGTTATTGTTTGCGCCGTCATGTCCAACTCCTAGTGACCTTGTGTACTGCAGTCTGTTTTGTACCATCCTCTCATCTTCCGGCACTATAGCAGCCAATACTCCTCTGCAAGCGGATGGCCAGGTCTTTCTTCCTAGTCTGTCTAGTCTGGATGCTCTGCTGAAATGTGTCCACCATGGGTCACCCTGCTGGTATCTGAAATATTGGTGGCATAGCTTTCAGCATCACAGCAACACGTAGCTGCCACAGTATGACAACTGTCAGACGGATGGTGTGGTTCCCTGACTGGGAAACAAACCTGGGCCACGGTAGAGAGTGTTAAATCTTAACCATAGGCCACTAGGGCTGGCATACAGAAATGGAGCATCAAAAATATCAAGAAGTTAGCATGCTAGTTCTCAGATTCTACTCTCTTTCTTTTCTTGTGGTTAAAAGTACGTAACGTAAAATTTAACATCTTGATCATTTTTAAGTGCATAGTTCAGTAGTTTTAAGAATTTTCACATTGTCGTGAAAAATATCTCCAGGATTTTTTCATCCTGCGAATCTGAAACCCTATACCCATTCAACAACCACCGCAGTCTCTTGTAAAGGAAAGACTTCAAGCTACTGTGTTGAATCAAAGATAAATTTCCTTCCAGACTTCTTCCACATATTTTATTCATACATTTAAATTTGTGCAGCCAAAATTAGCCTCAAGGCTGCCCCTTTGTCATCTTTTTAGGAGTCCACTTTGTTTAATGCTGATCCCCAAAATATGGGTATAACTAAAGTGAATTTAATGTTATCAAATTGATTTACACCACTATCTGGTTCTGCATATCAATTTTACGATATTAAATATTCCACAGAAATTATGAGGCAATTTGAGGATTAAGAGGGCAGATACAACCAAAAGAAAATGTTCTACTATGTATTCTAAATCTGTTTGAGTGTGCTCACAGTAATGGCTACTTTCATGCTTCAACTCTGCCAAAATTTAGTTGTAAATACAATAGAACCTGCTGAAAATCTGGCAGAGGCTAAATTATGAGTCCAGATCCGAGGGTTTTTTGACACAATTCATACGATTTACAACTACTATGCTTTTTGTTTCAATTTTAGAATATATAAACACATCTATTTCTTGATATTGAGCCAGATATTTCTTTTGTTCTTCAGGCTTTCAACTATTTACTGGGATATATGGATATTGAGATGTTTCAAAATCCCTAGGACCTGAAACTCCACCCTGATTTATGATTTATTTAAGTCCTGATTTATGGCATCAAAGATCTGAGTCCTGCAATTTTATCTTCTCCTGAGACGAGCTCACTACCAGATAATTTGAAGAACGTCATTCCAAGCTAAACTAACACAATATGGCCAGTACTCATGTATGACTAGAACTACTTTTTCATTCATTCTGTTTTCAATCTGTCAGATTCCTTTTTTGTGTACTGAAATCTGCCTGCAATAAAGCTGTACTTTCCACAGAGGGCCTCTTTTGGGGAGAAAATGTCTAATAAGTAGAGGATGTAAGTGGATGGTACATGGTTTTGAGTGAGAGCTTGGGATGTCAGATGTACTCATGATCAAACCATCTGACTTTACAGAGACCTCTTACTGGTAATCATGAGGTTAGGGCGCTGTGGGTGATGGCTATCTGTAAAACCTTCCACACTGGTTGCTCACAATTAACCTGGAAGCTCGTTTCTTATTTCTTAAATTTGTAATCTGCCGTATGGTGTACGATTTATTTGAACAATGTCTTACATAATCAGCAAATTACAAATTTCTAAAACCTGTATGTTGAGTATAAAGGAAAAGAGGCTGAATTTTAACTTTCTTCTTAATTCTTAATAATGTGAATATGTCTAAACTATTTCAGAACATTAATGTGACACAAAAATTATCTGGAATAACATGGTCACAAATCTTTGCATAAAAGATTTGTAACTGAAGCAATAGAAAAAATAAACATTTTCAAAACTGTAAGAAAATTTGTTTGCAAAATAAAAATGAGTTAGATTAGCCAATCAGGAGTGAACACTTTCGTAGTACACATAAAGGCAGTGATTCTCCAAGTGTGGTCTAAGGTCTAGAATCAACAGCATGACAGGAGAAACTTAGAAATGCAAATTGTCACGTGCATTGCAGACCAACTGAATCCAGTGGGAGGAGGGCCTACCTAACTGTTTTAAAGATCCCCCCAGGAGATTCTACCACATGATACAGTATGCAGATTACTGCTGGAAACTATAGTGTGAAATATGGTAAACCATTCACCACTCTTTTGGCAGTGCAAGTAGTCCTGACCTAAAAAAAGTGAGAGAGGAAAAAGTCACCTGCACCAACTATAAATTTGACATTTTCTTTCGTAGCCCAAGTATAATTTGAAGTGATATCTAATTTAGTCTTTGTTCTCAAATTTCTGTAGCTCAATTCGTAGCTTTGATAATAGTTTAATGGAGTCTACTACGTATTTGTATATACCTTTAAATTGAATAGTCAATAATCATGGCTTGTCAATGTTAATTGTGACGCCAGTAATTTCTATTTCAATGCTCAGCATGTGTGAGGCTACAGGTGTGGCTGGTTCTGACAGCGCTCCAAGTGCAGAGTGCCCTCCACTCTCCTGCTGAGCCCAAGATGCTGATAATACAGGTGCAGAAATGGGTCATTTTGCAAAGCTAATTTCAGGTAGCTTTTTGAGGCAGTGATTCTTTCCACAAAGTGGCTAACCATGAATACCATGGCATGATTGATACTCTTTTTCTCCGCCCTGTTACCCTGTTCTCATGCTTATGACCATACAAGCCCCACTACTGCCGACTGGAACTTGACATGGGCAATCTAGACGGCTCAGAGGAAATGCAACATTTGAACTAAAACATCCACAACATTGCTGTAAAGGCTAATTTAAGGGTGGGCAACTTCAGACAAATGTTGAGAATGTGAAAATGTTTTGTTCTAGTATGACTCTAATAGGATTTATGTAGTGGCACTAAAGTAGGACTTGAGATGGTTATGAGAAAAATAATTATTTTCTAACATCAGATATAGGCAGTCCAATTACCATTTAACACTCAGATAGTCAGTGATGGTATTTATTTAATAAATGGGTGCATGTAGTTTTGTGATGTATGGATGTGATTTTTTTTGCATGCATGTTTATGCACTCAGAAAATTTATATACTGACTTTTTGTTCCCCCATAGTACACACTTTCAGATTTTCATTGGTCATCTCACTAGCACTCACAGTGGCAATCATGTGTTTTCTTGATGCCGTTTTTAATCTCATAATTTAATTTAAAGTACCTACTGTGAATTTGTGAGATGGCCAGTTGGGTTTATATGTGTACAGGTTTTAAGAACTTGTAGACCAAGCGAAAGCAAAATCATTTATGCAATAACTCAATTGTCTTTTTTTCCCATGTTACAACAGGAATTTCTTTGAAATAGAGAATCAAGCATTCAAGTTGAATTCAAAGACATACTAAGGCTTACTAGTCAAAATGTAGTCTGCAGACCAGCTATATCAGCATCATGTTCGAGTTCATCAGAAATACATAATCTCAGGAAGCACCACAGGCCCACTGAAGTGGGGTCTGTATTCTAACAAGATTTCAATCGGTTAGTATGTTCATCAGGTTTTCAGGTGCACAGTACTGGGGAGAAATAAATAATACTTGATTTGTCCAGTATGTTGTTCTTTGCCACCAAAAATGAACATGCACTTTGATTTACTGAGGTTTTTAAGCAGCTACTTTGGGGGTTAACATGCACAGAAATTATCATACCATTGGGATAAATCTTGCAAATGTAAGTATATAACCAATCCATTGTTTTTTTATACCTATTGTGCTAGAATCTCTTTAATAATTATTTAACACTTAGCACATTAATTTGTAGGTTCTTTAATTTCCTCATCTGAAAAACGGGGACAACACCTGTACTTCGATTACAAGGCTGGTGTGAAGATTATGGGAATTATACATGTAAAATATTTAGAAGAGTGCCAGACATATAGTAAACATTCACTAATCATTTATTCTTAGTATTGTTTTTGATGTTAGGCACAGAAGGGTGCAATTGAGAGGAAAGCCGAGGAGCTAAGATGGTGACTGAGTGTGAGTTGAAAGACACCATAAAGAGGCCATTTGGTTGGCCTCAATTCCTCGTGACAACCCTCCTCTTGCAATGAACAAAACAAGGTAAGGCCAAGCCAGCTGAGCCTCACTGGTCATCTAGGTTGCATGAAGTTTTTGATCATAGGCTCCAGAGAAATGCACCTGCCACCCCTGAGGTCTGTCATTGCTCAGTCAAGTTCAGCCAGGGCAGCGGAAGACATAGCAGGAGCACCCACAGTCAGCTCTATTTTATAGCACACTTCATCGAAGAGATGTAGCAAACCGCCAGAAAGATGGCTAATGGCGTTGAAGATAAAATAGGAGAGAAACGAAATTTTCTCAAGCACATCTTTTTTGTCGGAAGAGATTTTCTAGAAAGCATGGTGTACTTGAAGGGGAAATCTGGCCACAGGGGATAAACTTCACTTGGTATTCTGACCACTCCGGGTATTGACACATCTCTTGATTTGTAAAATAGCATATTTTTACTTAAGATCTTTTCTAGCAGATTTACTTAGGATCAAACTTTGAGAAATATGATTTTTTTAGGACAGATATATCCCTTGTTTAAATGTAATAAAGAAAAAAGGTGTACAGACTGGATCTTCCTTGAAAAAGGCAATTTCAAATAATGTTTCACAGAGAATTATCACGAATCAGTGTAGCATTGCTTTCTTCTTTAAAAAAAAAAAGCAAAAAAGAAAGAGAAAAAAACACAACTAAAAACAACTCTTTGAAAATGAGGGTACTTTTTATATTGGCCATGTGGAAAGTGAAAATAGTTTATGAGAGCATTTATGGCGTATCTAAGACTGGCTACAGATACAAAGTGACTAATAATAATGATGATGATCACATTAGAAACAAATGCTATAATATGTGCTTTTGTGAAGTGCAAGTACCACATGCATTGCTTCTGATCCCAACAACAAACTAGAAGATAGATAGTATTCTTATCAGATAATGTTATTTCTACTTTAAAGATGAGAGATATAATGTTCAAAGAAGTTATATATCTTGCCCCAGGTCTCAGACAAGATGGTACCAAGAGATAACTTGATGGGTCGCTCCTCTAGCTTACGTCAACATCTTCTCTTAAGCCAGGCCAGAAAAGCTTCCCCTCTAAGCATAAGATTTCTGCTTTTCCCCAAGCCAGTTGCTGCACTAATTCATTATTCAACATCCAGAGTCTCCACTGTACCAGTAATAAAGTAAGCATTCAGCCCTGGTGTGTATGTGTGACTCTGAAGTCCCTATTCTGTTAGAAATTCATTCTCCCACAGTTGGCCATGGTAGACAGTGACCATTGTAGATATTCTCATTTGCTAGACAACCATTTCCGGAGAGTAAACAAAATTTCTTTTTCTGTTAGCATCACCTAAACCGTGGGTCAGGGATACGCGTAACAAAATTAATTGTTTCTACGCATCCGAGATGGTGTGATGCTCTTCTATGTTTCTTCTGAAGAATCCGGCAAATAAATAGTTGCTGCTTGATGTACATTCTCTAATGATTAAAAGGGAAGACACAGCCAAGTTTCTTCCCTTCAAGGTATACAGGACTGCTGAGAAGGGGATCTCCCTTTCCCAAAATAAAAAAATAGAAGGCCGTGGAGGGACGATTCATATTTGCTCTGCATCTTACCACAATCTTTTTCTCTCCTAGGAAAAAAGGGAAACTTAAGCCCATAATACTTGAATAACTCTTGAATTTGCAAGATATGAGCAACAACATTTCCATTTGCATCAGAATCATTAAATATAATTGTTTCTAAGTCCTTGTGAGACAAAGCACAGGATAGCCAGTTTTCTAAATATGTAGTTTTATACAAATCGTTTTCTTTCTGCTCTTGGGTACATATCACTCTGTGATTCTTCTCCCTGAAATTTTTTTCTTTGAAGTTTTTTGTTTTAATCCTGATATTTTGCCTGTTTCACTTTTTTGAAAGCTTAAAACTCACATTTGGCAAAGAGGTTCCCAATTCACCTGAAGGCAAAAGAAAAAGGGATGTGTTCCCAAACTGCATAAAATCCACAGCATGGAATGAATGCTGAGTGAAGGTAGGACACAGGCATAGGAGGAAATATAAAGAAGATACATAGCTAACATTTATAGAAACTACTTATGAAACCCCACCAAGCGTCTTTAGAACAATAATACCTTGGGATGACATCTCTGAGCCCATTTCCTAGGAAGCATCAGTGGGAGCGTCCCGAGAAGCTGGCTTTGGTACTTTGAGTGGGGGGCACAGAATTCTGCCAGATTGGCACGTACACCATGGGATACTGTCTCCGTCTATGCAGCACATCCAGTGAGAATGTGCCTTGATGAGGAAAGGGCACATTCTGTGAGATAAATACGACTCAGCTTTGCAGATGCACTGGAACAAAAGAAATACAAATAGAAAGATTGATAGATTTAGCCACATATCAATTTAAAATGCCTACATGTTAAAACACATGAAAAGGAGCATTTCTATAGAAAAATAGATTGAGAAATATGACCTGACGATCCTCAAGACATACAAGAAGGCCGGTACACCTATGAGACATGTTGAACTTCACTTGTTATCAAACAAAAAGAAATGCAATTAAAATAGCAATGAATCCACACTGGAAAAGACAGAGAGAAAAAAGATGCTAGCAACAAGTAGGAAACAGGTACTGTGAGAATGGAGGAAATACATGATAAATACATCTGAAGGAAAATTTTTCTGTCTATCTTAAATTGAAAACATCTATGATTTTGGTGCAATATTATCATTTATTGGAATTTGTCACAATGAGACAATTAAAATATGTAAAAAAATCATATAAAAGGGTTTCATTATAGTATTTTTTGTAAATGTTAAAAATGGAGATAACCTAAGTGTTGAATTTATATGTGTTGAATAATTCATGGCACGTTTTCCTGACATGGTACGTGAAAGTGGTCAAAATTATAATTTTAAAGAATATGTAAGGATATAGGAGAAAAATTATAACTACTATTAAGTAAAAAGAAAAGTTTGCAAGACACCTTGTACCTTATAAGGTCAATTATGTAATTATAACATATGAAAATGCAGTAAATATAAAAACTGGTTATATCTGGATGATGGAATTATGATTTAATTTTTTCCCTAATTTTAAAAAATCAAATTCATATAGGTAAATGTATCTAATATACAGAAAGTTATATAATTAAGTTCAAAAATTTTCTAAGCCGAATCTTCCTCACCTCCTGGCTTACTCATCAGAGGTATAATAGTTTTTTGTTTTTAGTTCTGGGGGGTACATCCGTAATACTAGATAATATTCTTACATCACTATTTATCTCTCTAATAGATGAAGATTTAGCTCATTTGTACGACGCCTCCCCCCACCTACTCATTCCTTTTCTTACCAATATGGTCATATCGTGCAGTTTAATTTTTCAGTGGGTTGAAATATTAAAGGAAATAAAACATTTAAGCCACAGTTCTTATTATCTCAACTACAGAAATTATCTCTAGACTTCTCACTTTGTAGATGAGGCTAGAACTGCTCTATTCTTTCATTTACTTCTCTTCCCCACTTCTACTATTCTATTTCTGACATTTATAATATTCTGTTTGCATCTGTAAAGCAATAGCTATTCTGTAACCAGGTTAACTTTTGGAATCTGTGTGGAGATTGATTTTACATTTGAAAACAATTGGAGAGTATTAGCTTGATTATGACTACGTCATATTTTTCGTTTCAAAGCCAGGTGGTGTGACTCATCTTGGACTACAAGGTCATGATCTGGGCAGTCAAAATAGAATATTCCTAGAATTAAGTGATTTTTTTTATGTGCTGTGATAGCCATGAGAATGAGCCTTGTAAACCTTCAACCGCAGGAAGTGTAGCACCAAGGACCACAGCTTCTGTGCTCTGAAATAAGTGCTGGGGCTGCATTTGCACTGAGGCTGGACTTTCAGGGGCTGCTCCTAGCCAAGGACTGAGCGTGGGAGGGTCACAAAGGCAGGCTCAGTTCTGGATCACGTGGGACTTTTCTCATAGCTGTAATTGGCACAAGAACTCCCTATTGGCCTTACTGTACCTCCCTTAGATTGCTCAGTGCTCTAGGATGCTCCCAGCCTTCCTGCCTTCCGTCTCTTCTTCACTCAGATGCAGACTCAAATTGCTCTCTGAAAGCTCTTCCAGCCTCCCAGCTTCCTCCCATTTTCTCACACAATCACTTACTCTCATAAAATCCTTGCAGGTTGAATCTTACCTTGGCGTGTGCTTCTCTGGTCCCCTGACTAACACAGATGCCATTAAGTCCTCAAAACGATGCAATTGTTTGATTTGCTTTGCCTTTTAACCCCCAGTTCTGTAAATTTTTTTAGTAATATTATTATGTTAATTATTAATTATATCATTCATTATATTAGATATTGTACATCAATTATTAATTAAAATATGAATATAGCCATATTAATAATTAATTGATCATTTTCCTTTTGATCTATGTTTTTATTACATAATCAGTTTTTTTCAATTTTCCAATTATGCTGTCTGTTCTGATGTGTACCCTTTTCTTCATGCCCATGATCTCCCTCTCAGAGAGCTCTGTCTTCCTGCTTCAACTCATATCCTAGAATTTTCTTTCACTGATCTCCTGGTTTGAAACTTCTATTGATTGGATCTTTTCTTGACTTATTCCTCATTCCTTCCCAGGCACACACTCAACTAATTTATTTCCTAAGAAAGAATGTGCCAGAAATAAATTTCCAAGTTTTTGAATTTTCTTATGCCTTTGTTCTGACTTATATATTATCGATAATCTGTCAGGGTTTCCAATTCTCAGTAGGAAGCACTTTTCCCTCAGAATGTGGAAGGCCTTACTCCATTGTCTTCTAACACACAGTATTGCTGATAAGAATTCTGAGACTGGCTTCTTTTCTGCACATTATTGATCATCTTCTCCTCTATGAATTCCTGTAACTTTTTCTATATTATTCACGTACTGAATTTCAAAGCAATATATAAAGGTATCAGTTTTGCACACGTGTGCAATTGGCAAAAATATGTTTAAGAGCCATGCTAGTCTTTAGCTTTTAGTAATTCTTATCTTTCATTTGCGCCCAGTTTTCATTTTCTTTGCTGTCTGTTTCTTAAACGCCTTTATTTTGAGCTTGGATATCCTGAGTTTATCCCCAGTCTCTTATCCTCATTCCACCTGCATTCTCAGTTTAGTTTGTATTTGGTCAATATAGAAAATGTAGCTTCTATTTGTTTATTCCATTGCTGAACTAATATCTCTTATGAACCTTATGCCACTGGTAAAGAAACAGATATTTCAGATAACAATATCACAGTTTTTTACTGTTAAAATGTTAGTCTATTCATAGTTCAACTCCCCACCAGTGCTACTTTAAATAGTTCTTTTTATAGAAATGAGTCTCTTTTAGATCGTGTTCCCCATTCTCCCCCAAAACGGCAACTGTGTATAAGAGGAGTCTTACTGTGTCCTTGATGGTTAAGAGGACCTCACATTCAGGAATGCCCTCTGTGCTGCTTTCTGCTGTGAGCGGCTGGTCTGGTATGATTACTGGACATGTAACTGCTGATTTTGAGCAGGTCTTGTTTGGCATTTTGTGGGACACGTAGACACCTATGGCTAGGATCTGTGGTTCCTGTCTGTGTGCCTTTCATCTTTAAGTCCTCACACTCATAGGCTTCTCTTCCCCAATCCTAGGCCTTAACCTTTTACTTATGCGCTCAGCACCTTCTTTTTGCTTTATGAATTAAGCAATCATTTCTTAACTGCCTGACCACTACACATAGGTTAGGTGTGGGGGTAGAGAATCTTTATGTATCTTAACTAATTGCTCATCTGTGTAATTTCTCTGATGCCTTGGTGGGCAGGGCCCTGATGCTGAAGCCAGGATTCTTCAGTGGAGCTTGGCTTTCTCCACGCAAGTTCAAGGGCAACGGGACACTTGCTCTAGGTGCTCAGGTCCCCAGTGCATATTTGGTTGCACTTAAAACTTGCTCCTTGTTAAGATTAGCTCCTAGTGGGCAAAGTGCCAATTAAGTAGGGCGACATCATCAAGTTACCATTATCTTTCTTCGTCCTCTAATAATCCTCGAAGTCGGGAAGGAGCAGCCTGTTCTTTTATTTCTTCCTTCTTAAGTCCAGTTTCATGACTTGGAACTCTACCCAGTGGCAAGTAGAGTCAGGAGAGAAACCAGTGCTGTGATGGAGAAGCACAAATCAGGAGGCATTTCAAGAATATTGAATCTACCATTGGTCTTTTAGGCAACCCATGAGGAATGCTTCTGTCTTCCCCTCCTGAGTTTGGAACTTATTGAGAAATAAGACACAAGAATCAGATAGATGGAGGAAAAAAATGGCATCTTTATTACTGATAAAAGTGTTTGGTCAATGTGGCTTTAAGAAAATGGCCACTTGGATTTGAAACGCTGTACCTCAGGGTTAAACAGAGTGTAATATCCAGTATTGGCAGAGCTGAAGAGAAACGGCCTTCTTGACCAGGGAGAGCTTATCCTCTGAAGGAGCTGAGTAAGCAGACATCCTGCAGGCTAGCTGACTGCAGGAGAGAACTTGGAGTGCCCTGAGCCGGTCAAGCAAATGTGTCCCTTCTCCGCTCTTGTATAGAGGAGAGGAAGGGACCAGAGGGGAGCTGGATATGTTCTTCCCAACATTTACTCCTTGGGTTCCGAGGCGGGAATTTGTTCCTCTTCCATGGAAATATGAAGAATGGGAAATAAATATTCTCCCCTAATACTCCTCAGATTGTTTTTTCTTGTTAGGCTAAACAATTAACTCTATGATCAGCCCTGATTGTAGCTGCTCACTTTTGTAGAGGACAGGGTGGCTGATCAGGCTAGCCCTGTTCCCAGCTTCACAAGCCACTCCCCTAATGACAACTGCGCTTCTGTGTCAGTCCTCTGGATTCACTGACAGGAAGTTAGCTTCAGCCCCAGAGAGTTTTGAAAGGGGTTAGAATCTTACTATTTTGGACTAAAAGGATCAGCATCATCTGGGGGCTTATTAGAAATGCAGAATTTGTTAGAAATGCAGAATTGCAGATCTCCTTATTCCATAGTTTAACAGGATCCCCAGGTAATTCTTATGTACATTAAAGATCAAGAAGCACTGGTTTAGAACAAGTCATTAATTAAAGTACCTCAAAGGCTGTGCTAAACTCTAAGCTGAGTATTTCCTCCCAATCGGGTTCCCAGGACAAATTACCCATGACCACTATCTTTGACGTGCCTCACCAGAGATTATGAGATGAAATTAAATAGCAGTGAATGAAATAATAGATAGGATTGAATAACAGCTTTTGGAATAGCCTGATAGTAGTCAGCCACACATTCTCTATATTTGAATTTAAACTCCCTCCCATTATGGAGTTCAAAAGAAAATACTACAACCCAACATTTCAATCCCTTTATCCAAATACAGTATAAAACTTGAAAATACATCAAAGTCCATAGTTCTTGTTAAAGTAAAAGAAAAATTACATTCTAAAAATTAAAACTCTTTGACATTGTGAGCTAAAGCTGCCTTCTGAAATACTTGGGCAGATAACCCGCTTTGAAGCCTGGGCAGTGGATGTCTCTTCAGTAGCTGGTGCCAGGACTGTCATCCACTTACTCATACTGTCTCCTCACTCAGAAAGTGGCATTTGAGACATATGTGCCTTTTAGCAATGTGTGGAAATTTACACTGATGGTGGCCCAGTTCCCAGATCTTGAGATCTCTTTATTTCCTGTGTTATTGGGCAGAATACAAAAAAAGGAAAAAAGCCTCCTTGTGGCCAATATCTCTACACAACACCTCGAGGCCCTGGCCATCTTTCTTCTTCCGTCTTTTGAATATTTCCAGCCTGAGTAGCATTTCTTTCTACTTTCTCTTTTTCTGCATAGGAAGCTACACCTTTGTTTACTTTTTCTTCCTTTTACCCCTATACTTTGAGGAAGGCTCGGCTGACTTTTTAGCAGTTTAACCTATTTGAGTTCACTTTTTTTCTTTACACCACATATACAGCAAATAATTGTGCTCAATAAGAAGACTTATTTTACCCTTTCTCTGGTGGTGGTAGACATTAGTGTTTCCTATCGAATTCTCTAGTTTTATTTCTTGAGGCCCCTTGATTAGATAGAACAAATAAGCAAATTCTAGGTTTGCAAAAATCAATGAATATTCAAAGACATATATCTTCACATCCCTCGTCTGAATATTTCCACCAAAGGAAAATTTTCCCGTAAGACCAAGGATGAATATGATTTATTGTTATCCAGCCTGGCTCTCTTTCAAGATGTGTCATGTCTTTTGTGCCTGTTTCCTGAGAGCGCAAGCAATTCTTCTCCACCTACATTAACTGGGTCACCTTGAAACTCACTCACTAATTATATGGTTATATACACTGATCTTACCAGTCTTCTCTCAAAGTTGTCCATATGTTCTCTAACAACTTAATGTTTCTAAGGATTTCTCTACTGACTTAGTCCTTATCTTCAAATTGTGATTCATTTTGTTTTAGGATTCGGTAGTTAATTAAATCTGTAAAAGGACACCTCTCAACCTTTCTTGGATTCTTTCAGACATGAGGTTCCCAGTCCCAGAGATCTTGCTTCTTTTCTGCTCTTATTTATTGATTTTTGGGCAGAACCCAGCCACTCTTTCAGATCTAGTAGAAACTGAAACAGGTCCCTCTTCTTTAATATTGTCCTTAAAACTAACTACACTCAGATGTGTCTCTCCTGCTTTCTTATCTACCTGGCTTGACCTCCAAGTTCTCATTTGTCCCTTGCAAATGTATATATCCTCTCCTTTAAAATCACATTTCCTACGTGGAAATTCTCTCCTTCTCAAGCTTAATTAACTTTTATTTATTACGTTTTCACTCTTCACACTCCTGAAATCCAGACAAAAGCATATTTTTAAATCAATCCAGTCACTCCTGGATTTCCTGAGAAATGAGATTCCTAGAGACAGAATTCCAGCTCAGGCTTTTTAAATTGCCTTCTTACATCTTTGCACTTGCAATGATTTTATTGACCTTTTTTTTGGCCTCAATAGAAGTTGATGGCATACTCTTTATAAATTAATGGCCTATCTCCCTATCATATTTTGCACAATAAGATCTACTAAGCTTATGTGGATGGAACCACATTTTGGATCTCTGAAATCTAAAACTTTAATCAGAATTTTGGAAACAACTCAATCCAGGTCCTGTTTGAGATCAAGTGAGGGGATCTTATTCAAGAGAATGTGTATGTTACTAAAAATTTGTACCCTTACATATTTTTCTCTTAACCCTAATGTAGCTAAAAACTATGCAAAGATTAACAGGATGTAGGGCATTTGATCTGGCCCTGTCTTATTCACACATTGGTCATTCGCTGGAGGTCTCACTGGGAATTTAGCTGCCTTTGAACTATAAGTTCTAATCTGAGAGAATGACCGAGAAGCACAAGAATGGCAGGGAAAATTAATCCATTCTTCAATGACTTAAACACCAGTTTAATGAATTTTTGTGTTTTAAATGAGCATAAAGTGGGTCTCAAAGTCTCCTTTTGTCCAATATAATTTATCTGCTAGATAAAATCTGTGTCAGCTTAGATGGGGTCATGTTCAGTCATGAGGGATCATCTCATACCTTCGGTCAGATCTGTGTCAGCTGCAGAGAATTCTATTCACAGCCCACACTTAATAAGTCAAAGACCCGTTAAAAACAGCATCGAACCTCTAATAGCAGCAAATCCCCCAATGGATAAACCACTGGGAAAGGCTGAATTCAAAACGCCACATGACCTTTACTCTCTAAGGCATTTCCTTAGCACCATACCAGGAACTTCAATATTATTTGGTCTTCAAATAACAGTTCTTATGTATTCTCAAGGCTTCACATTAATGCTACAGGATGCTGCGCTTTTTTGGAGCCAGTAAACAACACCCCTTTCTACTTTTCTCAGATTTGAAGGAAGACATAGAACAGAAAAATGAGAGGCGAAATGCTAGGGTTATTATTGATAACACTGAGTGGAGAAAAGAACTTCAATTAATTTGGCAAAACGTACTTGCTTATTCTTCACGCTAGAATTAGATAGACTTAGTCATGCAATCCTCAGTGCCATTGGATATGTGCACACCTCCCCAGCAGGCCAAGAGCCAGACTCTCTAAGTTTACTCTATGGAGCAGCCGAGGATGCATATGTCTTGCAAAGCAACTGAGTGCAAAAGGAAACCTTGGAGGCACTGAGTCAACCACACTCATTTCTTTTCTTAAATGCAATAGTCAGATGTATTTCTCCCACACATTTCTCTCCTGGGGAGTGGAGCACCAAGTCATTCCTTTCTGTGCAAGTGAGAAAAAATGGGATTAAACACCCCCACTGGATTATGTAAATGTGGATGGAGGCAATGGTTTCTACACTCAGTTAATTATTCTTTTCATCTACTTTTTAGCCAGTTATTTTGGAAAATAGTTGAAAGGAGGAAATATTGTCCTCTCCAAAGCAGGAAAATATTCTTCTTATTTTGGCAGTTTCAATCGATCCTCATTGATTTTTGTTTTAGTTGATGCCCATTGAATGAAGAAGTAAGTGACTTTTTGACAGGCCAACTAGATCACTGAGCAAATTTGTGTTATTTGAGGGAGCTTGGGGAGGAAGATTTTCTTAATGAGGTCAAAGAGATATGATGCCAGCCCCAGTTCCAGTACTTGACTTTGGGCAATCTTCTTATACTTTTTTTGTTTCAGTTCTTTAAAATGAATGCAAAAACTTCGTAAGATCATTGTTATTATTAAATGAGAAAATATTTGTAAATTGCATGACATAGTGCTTAACATATTACTCAAGAAAAGTTGGTGCTATGATTATTAATAATTACTAACATCATTAAAGACACAAAGTTACCTTGTGATGTAGAAATGTTAACATTTTCATGTATATATTACACATAAAAATCTGATAATTATGGAAAGAATTACCTTAATTCTCTCTTCTTTTTTTTTGTCTGCACATGGTATTATTGCTATTAATCCCTGACCTGTCCTCCAATGAGAGTATTTCCCCTGTGTTTCTCTCTCTAGGCAGCTAAATGATAATTGTTAAAACATGTCTCACAAGATTTTGCTTTCTATCAACATCGCTACAAAGAGCATATAATAATTCTGCCGCCATTCATCTGAGCAGCTGTGGACTCAGGGATAAACGGTGCTGTGACAGAGTGTGTGTCCCTGTGTGTCTCTTTGATGAGACAATGATAACTGTAGTGATGAGAACAGGGCAAGAGAAAGAGCTTAATTCAATCATGAAAAGGAGAAGTGAACTGCTTTAAAGGGATGCGCACAAGATGAAAACCTTAGTATTTCCTAGTTTCCTTACAGAAACCAGAGACATAAAATTTCCAAAACTTATTTACAGGGCTGCCAATTAGATTGACTATTCTTAATTCTTAATTTGGGTACATCTACCTAAAGATATGAGATGCCAGATGAAGTGGGAGTTTTAGGATAGGATATAAACAGAATTCTGCCAATTTTTTCCAAATACAGGATTACAAGACACGATGATCCTTGTCACTGCCTGAGGCCCAAATATCCTTGACCAAGTATTAGTTCCAGAAAATTGTGTGGCAATGACTTCTATGATTATGTTGAGCCCATGGTCAAGTCAAAGGTGTTGTACTCAGTAATGAACAGATATCCTCAACACTGCTTCAGGCCCTCACATTTGCTGCTCAAAAAAATATTAGCCAAGACATGGAGACACTACTTCAGAAATTTGTTGTGTTTGCTAGGAACACATCCTTGGGAATACGTGTGTTGCTAAATGAAGAGTATAGATGATTCCAACTATTCTCAAAAATGCATGCTATTTCACATTTTTAAGTAAAATACAAAAGTTACTTCAATAAGTACATATCTTCATTATTAATTTGAGAGATTTCAAAGATGAAAGGACATAAGGTCACATTCTTTTTTTCTACTTTGCTTCAAACTATTAAGGAAGCTGGGCTGCTGGTCTCTCAGAATATCTGCCAAAGATAGTCTACAATTGGAATAACAGTGACCTAACAAATGACATAATAGTATTATTTTTCAAAATCAATGCAAAAAATGCAGAATGCAAAGCCATTCTACACAGGTATAGAAAAGTCTTCATTCAGTGTAGGTACTCTGTTTTAAGAAATCGGAATCCAACTATAACAATCTAAAGTTCTTACAGAATTTCATCAGAAAAATTTAAACTTCTGTCAAAAGTCCTTGAAAAGCTAGGTGTTTGGAAGGAACACTGTGAAATAATAGTATTGTGATGAGAGTTTTTGTTAATGGACCGCTTTTGGAGTTTGCCCATTCTCTGAAGTCACACACTATTTTTGCTATTATTTGGTAGTGTATGGTGGAGTGTGTCATAACTTGGTGTTAGTCAAAGTTTATAGTTCCAAGACTTGTCTAATTTTGTTGAAAATTAGATTTCAAATACTCAGATGCAAATGACAAAGTATGTTGATGGCATTGCCCTTTAGCTCTGGTTATTGTGCTAAAGAAACAAGTCATCAAAGAAACAATTGCTTTGGGTAGAGAAAAATACACCGGAAATCTAGTCTGTTAACTGTTAAAAAAACACATTATGAAAGCATCATCAAAACAATCAAACATCATATCTAAAAGAAAATGATTCATGGTATGCCAAGCAATCTTTACATATGTCATATATGGAATGATGCATGTTTTAGTCAGTGTATTTTTATTTTGTTTTCTAGCAAAGTGTTTTGACATTATGACAAAGAGAGGCCACTATTTGTTGATTTATTTCATAAAGTTCTGTATCTAAATAAATAAAGCCATAATTGAGAAAATTGTCTGCAGTTCATGAATTTACCTGTGAAATTCTTCCATTGGTTAGAGACAGTGGGATGGCAACTCAAATAATACAGTTCTTGGTTCATTTATGTACTTGATACCAACCAAATATCTACATTGTGCAGGTTATAAATTCTCTACATTCATAAGACTGCACCAATTTTAGCTTAAGGTTGATATATTTAACCAGAATGCCTCGGGAATTTTTTGTTTAAAAACTAGGGAATGCAGGGGTGACTCAAGGTCCACTCTAAAGGGAGTGGGGACTGCTTTGGGCTGGATCATCAGGCTTATTTGGGCCAGGGACACCAGGCTCTCCACTCTGATCTCACTGAACAGCCAGAGCCCCCTGGAGTCATTCTCACAACAATGCCCAGGGCAGGATATAAGCCTGTGGCTGGTCTCTAATCATCTTGGGTGCCAAACTCCTCACAATATTTCAAATGCTGCCCCATAGCGTTTGGACAACGTGAACTTGTTCCAGAATTGTAGTTAACAGACATTTGGCCCCCTGAATTAAATTCCTGTTGGATTGGCGGTATTATAAATATAGAAAGAAGCACTATATTCTGCAAGAGTAACCAAAAGAAAGTGTCTCTTTTGGCTGGATTTTTTTTTTTTTAAATCAAGGACAAGAGAGCCCTGCTTGAGACCTCAGGATTTAACCATTAATATAGAGCAAAATATGATGGACAAAATATTCTGAGGTTAATCTATCCAACTCTAACATTTACACTATAAACTCATCAGAAAGTTGATTGCCGCTGCCTACGGATCATTCTTAGGAAACTCTGATGCTGGTGTTCCGCTTCCTATAGATCAGGTAATTTAGGACAACCATTTTATCCTTGCTTCAGAATGCTTAAGATCATAGGCTTTCACTTCCCTCATGAGGATCCCCTTACAAGAAGACCACAAATGTCACGATTTGTGATGATAAAATCTTGAAAGAAAATGGGAAGATAATTTGTAGGAAAATCATAATGAAATATATTTCCTTTAATAATGACTTTTGAAATATTTTACCTCACAAAGTGAGAATCTAAAAAAGAAATGTTACTTATGATAACTATGATCATTAATCACAGTAAAGATAAATTACTTTAAGCAACTTTCATTTGCTCATGGGATCTGAAAGACAGCCTTAAGGAGCACATAATTCTATAGTTAAAGTAAGAGAAAGAAAAGCATAAATCACAGGGGCAGTCTTAATATCAAGTTCAAAATAATCTAAAAAATATGAACATAAAAGCAAATGAACAATAGTAGTATGGTTTGTACCTGGAAATGGAGTTACATCATAATTCAGTGTCACAGAGAGATTACAAACAAGAAGTTTTTTGTTTTTTGTTTTTGCTGAGGAAGACTGGCCTTGAGCTAACATCTGTGCCCATCTTCCTCTACTTTTTATATGTGGGACGCCTGCCACAGCATGGCTTGCCAAGCCATGCCATGTCCTCACCTGGGATCTGAACCGGTGAACCCTGGGCTGCTGAAGCTGGATGTGTGAACTTAACCACAGTGCCACTGGCTGACCCCCAAACAAGAGCTGTTTTGATGAGTCACTTTTCACTTAGTGAGCATTTTTAAAAATTTTCTGTTGCAAAAAGGATTAGCAACAATATGTATTTTTATCTTTTGTGAGATGCTATGTATAATCCTATTTTGTCTACTGTTTTAGCACATTACTGTCTTCTTATAAACAATGGATCATGTTTCATATAAGTGTTGGTACATATCAGCATATCAGTTATAATACAGACAAGAAAAAATTATAATCTTTGAAGACAATATATAGGAAGTAAATACCCTTGATCGTTAAAGAAATTCTCTACTTACTAAGAACTTGTAAGGAAACTAACGTCTTGATGAATAAGTGAGATTTAAATGAGAATGGTGTGAAATGTAATGAAACAAGAGTGTAGTTAATTACGTAACTTGAATTAAAATATATAGAAAATTTATTCATTGGAAGAAAATTAAATCCATACAGCAGTAGAGATTAAAAATAATTTTGAAGCAAATTAAATATTTATTCATAAGATGAAAATTAATATTTTAATGGCAACTAAAAAAGAGAACTCAGTGTTTGCCAGGTGATTGTGAGTATTCTTGGAAAAAAAGAGAATACATTTGAAAACGTATTCCAGAGGAAAGACCTAGAAGACTAGGCTGTATTATCTTTTCTAACAGCAGAAAACTACAAAGCAGCCTGGGCACTTAAGACTTTTTAAACATAGTTTAATTTTTTAAGTATTTAAAACTGTCAAGGACATAATTTTTAAAAAGTTTAATTTTATTCAGGGAGCAGCAGAAAATTGAGGGCTACAACACATACCAGAACCTCAGTAGAACCTCTTTTCATTTATTGCAATTTCATGTATACCCAGGGGAAAATGTATTAATATTATTTTTTGAAACCTCATTTTCACATGTGTTTTCTGACTTATTTGTACAACAACTTTCAAGGTAGGAATAACTCTGCCACCGTTCAAACAAAGAAATGTATTTTGGGAGCAGTGAAGTGTCCAATAATGGTGAAACTCAGATGTGGCCTAGAAACAAGAACATCAACATATGTGTGAAAAATGACATGAGAGGAGCCATATTAAAATGGAGCCAGAGCAACCATTTCAGAGGAATTGCCTCACACGTCTTGTTTTCTTTGTCATGGAAGCAGGACAAAACCACCACCATTCGAAGAAGTCAGTAGGGATAAGAACGTCTGGAAGAACTGATGGAATTGACCTTTGCTGATGATCGGATCGCCAACCAATGAATGAAGTACAAGTCTAGCCTTTGGCCTGATGACTGAACCTCAAGCTAATCTATGAAGTACAAACCTAGCCTGACCTCAGCTAGCACCAGCGAACTCTTCTTTAATACAACTCATCTCATCCTCCCTTTTTCCCACAAAAACCCTAAGCCCTTCTCCTGTAATTGGGATACTATTTGGGTTTCTACCTCAGTCTGTGCTCGCTGAATTGCAATTCTTTGATCTCAATTAAATGCTTTGTCTCTTAAACTGGCTTCTGTTTTTGTAGGTTGCCATATGTTAGGTTCTTCCAAGTTTGAATTCAAGTTCGTTTGCCTATCTTCTCTTCTCTGACACCTCAAGCAAGGTATTGAACTTCTCTTTTGGAGCTGACATTAGATTTAGACGTAATATATGCAAACATGCCTTCTCAGACATTCCCAAAACAGCAACTGCTGATTTACTGTAATCCCAAATCCATCCTTCCTTATTGTGTGGCTTTGGGAAAGCTGCCATTTTCTCAACTCTAAAAGTTGGAAAATAACATCTACCTCCTATGAGGTGAGGATTACGTAAGGTAACATGTGTAAGCATTCCTGGCACAAAAAGAGTGATATCCTTTTCCTGGGTCATCTTTCTGTTCCTTCATCTCTTTGCCTATTTCAGGTTTATATTCAAGAATTCCTTCCCCTCAAAGACATTGCTTCCCTTCATTTTTTTCTTTAAGCATCAAGAAGTGAGGCTAAACTGGGAGATCCGAGTGTCTTAAGCAAATCTATTGTAGAATAAATCACCTTTTATCATTCTACGTTCTCTGAAGTAAGGGAAAGGAAACTAAAATCCTAATGAAGACAGTTGAGCTCTAGTTTCCTTTTGCCTCTGTTTTTAATCTCTCTGGGATGTATACACTTGAACGGGTTACATATTTTGTTGGGTGGGGCGTATCTGTTTCCTAATCTGTTAAAATAAACTATTAAATAGATGATCTTTAAGACTGATTCCACTTTTAAATTCTACGTTATCATCAAATCCATCTCCACATCAGAGGATATCTATTTTCCTCTTCACTGTTGTTCTTAACTTCTCATCTGATAACGTCATCCTCAATGTCTGAATGATAAAATTCTGAGGTTAATGAAACCTCAATAGTGATTTTTAACCTTGCACAGACCATGAGTTTTGCTCCATTCCAGAAGCTACCACTAATGTATCCTCTAATGAGAGAGAC
Source organism: Equus asinus (assembly GCF_041296235.1). NCBI lineage: Eukaryota > Metazoa > Chordata > Mammalia > Perissodactyla > Equidae > Equus > Equus asinus. Next base: position 62,790,573 of record NC_091800.1, read on the forward strand.
AGGCTGATAAAATATGGATGGATCAGCAAAGACTCATTCCCAATTCTGGAAAAATGATTTAAAGTGCACACTCTGCTAATATTATCATCTCTTATGTAGAACTATTGTATACTCATTACAAATAACTCACACATTTCTCATCACTGAGCTCTGTAATTTTCAGAATCTAACTTCAAGTAGTATTCTTCATGAATATAACTATAAAATAGCTAGCATATATTGTATACACATATACATATATAATATCTAAATATATTTGTTATATAAGGAATATTGATTGAGTGTGCATAAGTAAAATGTCCTATTATGTGTCAGATATAACACTTTTGCCAATTTTCCTCAATGTGTATAACTTAATGAGGAGAGATAAATTGCTTCTTTGACCAATTTCAGTACACAAACACTCATTTGCATTTCAAGCATACATTGAGAACACAGATACTATTTGATGGTTATCATTAATAATATTTTGCAAGAAACTAAATATAATTATTAATATTCAGACAAAAAAACTTTTATGTAATGAAAATTATAGGATTGATTCCTAACCCTACCTTGATACAATCTTTTGAATTTGAATTTTGTGTGGTTTGTTTTCTTTCATTTTTTATTTTTTTTAGGAAGATTAGCCCTGAGCTAACTACTGCCAATCCTCCTCTTTTTCCTGAGGAAGCCTGTCCCTGAGCTAACATCCGTGCCATCTTCCTCTACTTTATATGTGGGATGCCTACCATAGCATGGCGTGCCAAGCGGTGCCATGTCCGCACCCGGGATCTGAACTGGCAAACCCCGGGCCATCGAGAAGCAGAACATGCAAACTTAACCGCTGTGCCACCAGGACGGCCCCAATTTTGGGTGATTTGATTTGCATCTTTTGCATTTAGGAGGTCCGAAAATGGAATTAACTACTTGTCTACTTGGCTAAGCTTCCAATGTCAGAAAAAAACGTATAACAGGTAACCCAGCGTTATTTTATTCTAGAATTAATGTGAGGATTGCTCAGGCAAATAAATGACCAGGAATGAAAAGAAATCAAGGCATGTCATCACATCTGAATGATTACATTAAGAATACCATTCATTCATCCCAATAATTAAAAAAAAAATCTAACCTTCTATATTTCAGGTTTCTATATTTCTATATTTGCTAGGATAAATGCAAAAACTCTCTTAATAATAAGGTTCAGTATTGCTTGTAGGTAAACCCATATCCCAATATTTAAATTCTTTTTGGAGAGAGACTTGTTGAGATTTTATTTCAATAAATTAGTACATATAACTATGTAAAGTAAATATAAATAAAAGAGATACCTAAATAAAAGAGGGTGAAAAGACACATAAAGAAACGCTGTACTGTGAGAATCTAGAAAATGTATTTGTTGAAGACAGAGTAAGAGGGTCCATTTCGATCCTGGATGCAGTATTCTGACCGTCTGGGAGCCAAATTGCCTTCCACTTCTATGGAATCTAGGTACTTTACACCATTCCCTTGAAAGAATCCAGGAGGGCTGTTTCTGTTTTCATTAGAATAGACCGTAGAAACCTCTTTTTCATGTGAAGTGTGGGAAAGAACTAAAATTTGGATTACAAAGCAAACATTAAACTGATATTTTCATATGTATTATCTCACTTAAACTTCATAATAAATCCATGGGGGTAGGTATTTTTTGTTCCTTGTTTTTTTGCTGAGGAAGATTGACCCTGAGCTAACATCTGTTGCCAATCTTCTTCTTTTTGTATGTGAGCTGCCACCACGGCATGGCCACTGACAGATGGTGTAGATGGGCACCCAGGAACCAAACCCGGGCCACTGAAGGGGAGTGTACCGACCTTAACCACTAGGCCACTGGGGCTGGCCCTTGTCCCATTTTTTAATATGAGGAAATAAAGGCTCCTTGCTATTAGATGTGCTGCAGCACAGGTAAAATTCAAATTCCAAGTTTTCTGGGTCTGAAGCCCACGGGATCTTTGCATTCTACTGACTTGCCTCATTAGACAAGAGTGGGGTTATTGTAAATACAATACATCATATTGTAAATATAAATACATGATAAACCCCATTAAATATTTGCATTGTCTTGCCTAACAGAGATATACAAGCCAAATACCTACATTGTAATGGAATCACGTTCTGAGAAGATTCAGGATAAAATGATATTCTATGAAGACAGAAAAAAAAAGAAGTGTTAAGTTTTCATTAGACAGAAAATGAAAATCGAACAAATCAATAGCTAATTTATGTCTGTGCACTCTTAGTTGAAATATTATGAAAATGTGCCATCTAAAGTAAATTAGAGAGCAAAGCAATAATGGAATATATTTTAAATGATTTAATACAGTAATTGATATTTTTTAAAACTGCTAAAATATATTTTTTAGCAAACTCTACGCTGTGTTGAGTATAAATAAAATGAGAATAAAGTAATGTATATCAAGCTTTTTCACAGAAAAACATTCATGTTATTCTGCTACTAGTTTTTGATGGTGTATACTCAGATATATACCTTTCCAATAGATTAACATATATTTTATGCATATCAGGGCTTCTGATTGTTCTTTTGATGACTAACGAAGTATTAAATATACTGGGCAAATTAAGGACTAGTTAAAATAATCTAATTGAATATAAACTCACAGTAACTATTAGTATAACTATATTTCTCTATTTTTTTTCTTTCTCATTCATCTTCTATGGGCTGCTTTCTCATAAGAGAATGGTCACATTCTTTATTAACTCTTGAAAATTTAACAAAACGAAACAAATGGTTTGGGGTACTTTTTTCTTATATTGTTAAGGTGTGTCTGAGCACAGCTTTATGTGGTGAAAAGATAATTAACTAAATATAGCAAAAGTCAATTGCAAATGACTCCAGTGATGTAATTAAAATTAGTTATATTAAAGTTGAATGAATCAATCAAATTTATTGTAATTATATATATAAAATATATACAATATACATATCTGTGTATATATAAATTAAATATATATAAAAACAATGGGTATAGTATACATTGAATAAATATTTGTTTAAATAATGAATGAATAAAGACTCCAATGCTAGCGTATTTCAAAAATATACCTTATTAACATGACTAAAAGGTCAGACTAATGACTACATGGTTCAAATAGAAAGGAAAAATTTCTAAGCACAGAAATTTAATTAAATGTAAAAAGGTCTTATGTGTCAATGCTAAAAATCCAGGGTTTAACTGAGAATTATATATATACACATTCAGTTTTAAATTAAATCATATAAATAGCTTTCAATAATTTAATACACATAGTGACAAACAGTGGAAGTTTCCCCTTGAATTTTTATTGTCTGAAGGTATAATTTATCAAATTGAGAAGGCAATGATGATAACTGATGGCATATAATTCTTTAATGACTACTCCCTCTTAAAAATGTATGTATATAAAATATAATTTCTTTGGGAATTCTTAATCCCTAGAATGTCTGTTTACTTTGCAATAAGATATCATATACTTATGAATTTGTAATCCAAAGTGGTATTTCTGTGTATAAAAATCGACACTTTCATAAATAATTTAGTTTTTCTAGTCTTATAGCTAGAGTCGTTTGCACATTATGGAATATAAATGTATTTCCTGGCATACTCACTTGAGGTTAGATTTTCTAGCTTGATTCCCAGGAAAGGACACATTTTCATAATATTCTTGGCTTATTTATGAGAATAATTTTGTTGATAAATCATTGTCCTAAGTGCATCACTATATTTAACAAGAGTTCTCTAAAATAATATAAATTTATATTTTTCTAATTCATATCATGGACAATAAGTTCCTCTCATGTTTGAGTTTTCCCTCTGGGATTTCATAAGATCAAGTCTTCTTAATGCACCTAGAAGAAAATCCCATTTCACTTCATTTTATTATTATAAAGGGTCTGTGTTATTAATCATATACATGCTCACAACCCACACTCCTAGTAACCACTGAGGTTGTCAGAAGATGTAGTGAATGAACTGGCACAATAAATAATAAGCTTGGAAGGGAAGGAAAAGGCCAGGTAATGGTTCCCTTAAGTATGATGTATAGATCCTGGTATTAGTTATCTTGCGACATAGTAATAATACTGTGTGTGTGTGTGTGTGTGTGTGTATAAACAAACCATAAAACTCAGTGGCTTAAAGCAACAAGCATTTATTAAGCCTCAGGGAATGCAAGTCAGCAATTTAGGCTGATTCTGCTGAGTAGTTTTTCTGGTCTCAACTGAACTCATCCACATGTAGACGGTCGGCTTTCTAATAGGGTTTAGAGGTAACCGAGCCGTATGTCTTTTATCCTCCAGTAGGCTGACTGGGCATTTCTTATGAAAGGGATAGAGGTACTAAAGCAAAGTCCCCAAATTCAAGCTCTTTTAAAACTATTTGATTTACATTCCTCAATATTCCATTGGCCTTAAATACGCTTCATGGTGGAGCACAAAATCGTGATGGAAAGGGACTACAAAGTTACATAACAGACTATGGAACCAGGGACCAGTAAAGAACTGGGAGTATTAACACAATATACCACAGTCTTCTATGTTTATGTTTTTCTTTTTTTTGAGGAAGATTAGCCCTGAGCTAACACCTGCTGCCAATCCTCCCCTTTCTGCTGAGGAAGACTGGCCTTGAGCTAACATCCATGCCCATCTTCCTCTACTTTATATGCGGGAGCCTGCCGCAGCATGGTTTGACAAGCAGTGCATAGATCCACACCCGGCATCTGAACCAGAAAACCCCAGGCCGCCAAAGTGGAAGGTGAGAACTTAACTGCTGTGCCACGGGGCAGGCCCCTCTTCTATGCTTTTAATTAGGTAAGTTTTGATAAAGACCTACAGTTAAGGTGGGCTAGGGATATGTGTAGGGGAAGAATGTAACCATTACTGTCAAAGCAGATTTGGAATTTCTGTGGGCATGAGGCGTCAGAATGACTGGTCAGTAAAAGACGTCTTTGAGATTTCACTCATGAGGGTAATTGTATTCATTTCCTGAAGCTGCCATAACAAAGTATCACACACTGGGTAGCTTAAGCAAGAGCAATTTGTTCTCTCATAGTTCTGAAGCCTAAACATTCAGAATCAAGGAGCTGGCTGGGCCAGACTCCCTCTGAAATCTGTAGAGAAAACCCTTCCTTGTCTTTTCCAGTTTCTGGTGTTTGCTGGCAATCCTTGATATTCCTTGTCTTGTAGATGCATCAGTCAAATCTCTGCCCCTGTTATCACAGGACTGTTTTCTCCCTGTGTACTCGTTCTCTTCACATGGGGATCCCCCTGTGTGTTTATGTACAAACTTCTCTCTTCTTTTAAGAACACTATTCATATCAGATTAAGGGCCCACCCTACTCCAGTATGACCTCATCCTATTTAATTATATCTGCCATGACCCTATTTCCAAATAAAGTCACATTCTGTATTGGGAGTTAGGATTTCAACATATCTTTTGGGGGGACATAGTTCAACCCCTAACAATAGTGTCATTAATAAAAATAAGGTGTTGATAGGAAAAAAATTACTCAGAGAAGGCACGAGGAAAAGATGTGTTTGAATCAGAGCACTCTGAATTTAAGCTTTCAAAATATCCAATTTAAAAACACAGAAAACATTTAGAAATGCAAGATTAGTTGAGAAAGGAGAGTGGGGCTTGAGAGGGAAATATGAAACATTTGCTAGGGCAAAGCTTTTTCGTGGTGGGTTGGGCAATAAGACTAAAGAATACAAGAGAGTAGGTACACAAATCCAGAAGATATTTCAAAGAAGAAAGAGTGAGAGAGGTAGGAAGAGATATAACAATATACACTATCATAAAATTGGGAAGAAAGTGTTTTAGTTAGTCAAGCAAGGACCAAATTCAGTATCTGAATAGACTAAAGATTAGAGATATTTCTGGATAAGCCTGACAATAGTTAAACCCAGTATAGTCTTAATTATTATTAATTTCAAAAAGGAGTCTAACATTTTAAAAATCTAAATTATTACTACTACCAAATTAAGAAATATTCATTTGTGAATTTTAGAATTTATACAATGGTACTTAATATAATTTGACTACGAAGAGTTTCAACTAAAATCTTTATGAATAACATTTATCTGTTTTTCATAAGGATCTTGAAGGAAGGAGAGTAAAGAAAGCCAAGTTAACTTATTCTGATTATAGAATTCTAGCTCATAGAACATATGGCAAATTTTGGAAATTAAAGTAAATATTCCCTTGAAATGTCTAGTTTTAGTGAAGTATCCATTGGAAACGCAATTGAAAATAACAGATAAAATGATACACATTTCATCATGCTTTTAAGGAAAAGTAAAAGTTTTGGAAGAAGATAACCCTTTTCTGCATCATTCCAGCGTATTCTTCATTATTGTTCCATCACTGGGAAGCAGATTACTCAAGGGAAGTAAGAGCAATGGATTTGAAGCTGGAATATGAACAGTAATTCAAAATCCTGGAAAAACTTTTAAAAACATGCAACTAATTAAAAAGAAACCAAGGTGAGAGAAAGAATGTCAGTCATTCAAATGCCTATCTCTGGAAGTGATTAGTTTCAACAATCTGTCTTTTCCAAAGTACTCCTTGAAGATATTAATAACCGTGTGGGCTTTGTTTTACTCCAAGTAATTCTGTTTGGAATGTTGGCACTGGAAATACGGCATTAGGGATTAAAAAGAATAATGATGCCAGTATTATTTTTTTTTAAAGCCTAAAAAGGAATTTAGTGGTATTTAGTGGAAAACATGAGATTAACAGGCTGCAGAACTAACGAGTTACCTAATTTGCTGCAAGTTAATCTCCTGCTTTATAAAATGGAAATACTAAAAACCTGCTTACATTATTGTCATAAAGAGTAGCTGCAATGATGTGTATAAATTTCTTGATGGTATAAGCTCAACAATTGTTAAATTTTTACCTTTTAACTGAAAACTATCAAGTTTCTGCCATTTTTTATAACAAAAGCAACAAGCTTCTAGAATCTGATCTGCAATCTATTTTTGTGTATGTTTAATTATAAAAGTAGGTAAAAAGGTCAGAATCTTTTATTTAGTTAAATTGTTATATATTTATTTTAATTATTTCCCAAGATTTTATTTATGACTCCTTCGATTCCACAGGCCTTTTATAAAAACCAGATTTTCCACGGTAGACGCAGTTTTGTGTTTTCTTTCTATCTTGTATTTATATTAGATTTTTGATATTCTTAGATATGACTTTGAAGGTAAAAAAACACCTTGCACAAAGTCATGCTATTTATATCCTCTAAGTAATTATATGTATTATTGTCATATAAAATAGGAATTTAATAAGTGCTTGTTTGGTTATAAAATCATGGGTGTGAAAAATGAGATGAGGCCCCAACATCCCTAGATCCCATTAAATGAAAATTCTGGGTAAAAAGGAAGCTTTACTTGCACTTGTACCAATTTCCTTGTAGCTAGAGGGTTTTCTGGGGATTCTGCTGTTGGACAAGAGCCCAGGTCACTCTTGGCAGCTGCCCCATCACTGGGGCAGCAGCTGGTTCATATGCTTATATATTGATTACCCTCCAGATGGAGTGGAAAGATGAAGTAATTATGAATTATTATGGAAAATGAGGTTTAAATTTTGACAACAAACTCCAAATCATGGTATTTCTTAATTAAAATGGGTAAGGGCTTATTTTGCATTTAATATCAATAATGAACATATTTTTAAATAAGAACCCAAATTCCATTGCCATAGATTTTTAAAAATTTTTATTCATAACTGTGAAACTCAATTGAGCCCCTTGCCAATCCTTGTGAAAATATGACAGATGCCTGGGCAGGTTCCTCCCATCCTTGAAAGCCCTGTGTCACTCTCTACAATTGACTGGACATGAAAGTTTACTGCCTGAAGTTCATAGTGACAAGGAAGACATTTCCTCAGAGTCTCTCATTCCATAACTTCTTACTAAGAGCCTTGGTCATAACACATCTGCACAATATTTTCTCAACAAAAACGTTATCATGGAATGGAAGGAGGGAACTCACAAACGCATGTTAGCTTTATAAGGTTTAAATAGCTTATCATTATTTCCAAGGTTTCATTCACATATGCACTGATTCACTAAATTGAGGAATAGTTAATATGTACCCAATACTAGAGTAGGTACTTTGGGGAGCACAGATCAATAAAACACTGCAAGAAATTCCCTATTTTTAGAAATACAACATGCAAACATGATACAACAGGTCACTAAACAGAACATGAATGAGAGCTGTGTAGTGTGTTGAAAACTTTTTGCATTTGCTAAAAGTATCTCAGTGACAAAGTTACGGTGGATGATTCAGTAAGCATTTCTCAACAAAAGAAAGCTTAATGTGGCGAAGTAGAGAGGTGGAAATCTCAGGACCCTCCTCTTATTTTATTTGAATGAGTCACACTTTCATTCAACTATTACTTAATTTCTATGAGATCCCCAAACATTAGAAATATATATCGTGGTTTTGTGAACATGCAATTAAATTTAAAAAAACCCACTGAATACCTACTATATGCAAGACTAGGTCCAGTGAACATGGAGATAAATAAGACACAATCTCTCTCTGTGAGAAGCTCACTGTTGGATTGATAGAAAATCCATGTAAATGATAGGAGTAAGGCTAATGCTAAAAAGACAAATATTTGAAAATATTCATATATATGCATATACAGATAAAACTATATGTTTGAACTATGCTTGCATTTACAATATAGATCACAAAAATTGGGATGACATTGTTTCTGATTTTCTAACAATATAACTAATTGCTCAGCATCTTGATTATATCACACAACCACCAGTATTTCCTCAATAATTACTTCAAAAATATCATTGAATGGAAGCAGCGATCTTACAATGCGCACCAGCTTGTTCTGTTCAATTGCTTATGATTAGGGCATTCTTATCTTGTTGACCAGATTCCAAAGGCATATAATATGACACAGGACAAATAAAATTAGTATTCTGTTCTCCTCTTTTCATTTTCACCTAAAAATACATGATCCAGTTTCACAAGCAGAGCAGAGATTCCTTATTCTAACTGTAGTGGATCTTACTGGTGAGAAATAATCTTTGCTACAAAGATTATATCAGATCACCATTTTTTTTAAAGTCTGTACTCACATAACACCCTAATGACCGTTTATAGAACTGGAACTTCGCCAGAATCTAGAGACAATAGATTTGTATGTGCTGAATAATCTGTTTATGTCAATGAAAATTATTTTGCTCCTTTTGTTGACTAGATAGAGTATGCTAAAATACTCTGCTATTATTTTCCTTCTAGAAATTAAAGTACTTTAATCTAATTTTTTTATAAATGTGAAAACAGTATTTCAGAGAGTTTATGACCGAATTTGAGCATCTTAAACACTGATGTTAAATCTATGTATTCATTTTCATCAGGAATATCCCTATATTGAAAGACACTTTTATGAACGAAAATGATATAAAAAGAAGAAAATTAAACCTTTTGAGCTTAATTTTTCCAGGTTCTTACTCATTTCACTTTATATGAATAAATTATATATACTTTACTTCTAATATGAATAAACTCCATATACTCTATTCTAAATACACAGCCATACGATGCCATTTATTCTGAAATCTCTACTTTTTATTTCTTTTAATTTTTTTTTCTAGAGTGGCACCTGAGCTAACAACTATTGCCAATCTTCCCCTTTTTTTTTTTCTTTTTTTTTGCTGTTGCTTCTTCTGCTCCCCAAAGGCCCCGCTCTCCCTTGCCCCGGTACCTAGTTGTATATTCTAGTTGTGAGTGCCTCTGGTTGTGCTATGTGGGATGCCACCTCAGCATGGCCTGATGAGCGCTGCCATGTCTACGCCCAGGATCCAAACCTGCGAAACCCTGGGCCACCAAAGCAGAGTGTGCAAACTTAACCACTCGGGCAGGGGATCGGCCCTGCTACTTTTTATTTTAATGCTTTAATGCAAAAACAATTCAAAGGAGATATTGAGGTAATTAAAGTATCTCCTGTAAAATTCCAACTGGAAAACACAAAAGGTAGAATTCGTAAATAATAACTTATGACATTGCTATTTTATTAAACAAAACATCGCTTAAAATTCTAGTCAGTGTTTCATTTTCTTGTAAAGATCTGTGTTTGGCATAGTTTTACTAGCATTTTGTAGATTTATTTAGCAGATGTCATTTTGGCTCCACAGGTAATATTTGCTCTAAGCTTTCAGATTATACAAACATTTGCCTTTCAAAGGCACCAGACGCTTCTCTCGTCTCCCACACTTTATAAGTCTTCGAACCTACACAGTGGGTGATACAATGTCATCAGATTAACACTTAGACAGTTTGATAAACTTAGAAAGAATCCATTTATATGTTGTTTTTGTATTATTATCAGTTTTTAAAAGCTATTTTATGGGAAACATTTGGGATTTTTAATTTAGGTGGAAAACAATGCTTGTTTTTCTTACATATGTGATTACGTTTATATGTTTTAAACCATTACCACTAAGTATTAACATACTGATTATAGAAAATTGTATGTGATTCATAGAGCTGTGTTAAATATTGAGACAAATTTAGCCAGCTTTGGTTCAAAACTTGATGTTTCTAAGTCAATATTACATGAAAGACAAGCAGATCATGGTAAATAAGTTTTACAAGATGTTTTATTCATGACTTGTTATTATATTTCCCTTGGATAATTGAACCAATCCATTAAAGAGTTTTTCTCTTTTTCTGTTGTACTCATGCCAGGTAGTCCTTCTGGGTAGCTAAAGGAATCTTTCTAAAATGTACTTCAAATCATGTCATGCTGTGAGTAAAATCTGTGGATACGCCATCAATGATCTAAAGATATAGTTCACATTCCTAATCACGGCTTACCAAGTTCTCATCTGGCCTCATTTTCCCTCAACACCTTTCATCTCTTGCTCCTGGAATATGAGATAGCAGAAAAAAATGAACTCCTTTCATTGCTCTCTCCTGTCTCTGGGCCCTTCCATGTTATTCTTTAAGCCTTCAATACTCTTTACTTCATACATACCACTTTCCTAATCCACCCAAGTCCATTTAAGTGTTCTGCCCAAGACTGCTTCCTGCCTAAGAGTACTTCTGGCCTAAGACTACTTCCTGCCTAAGAGTTCTCACACTGTGTTGTACTTTATACTTACTTCCTGTTTCTCTGCCTGGAAAATAAGCTCCATGGGGAGCATGGACTTGAAGTTTTACAATACCTGTACCTGTGCTATAAACTAGAATGCCAATATCAGGTACAAGTATAGGTCGTAGAATGTATATCGATTTTTTTAAAGTACCCCTAATTTGGTAGAGACTCCCATGTATATTAAAAAAAAAAAGGTGGAGAGGAACAATCTTACACCGGAGCATTTCAGAGTAGAAAAACATTTTAGAGGTTAAATAGATTAGATCAAACTCTTTATTTTATACAGTAGGAAGTAAAACTACAAAAATGTCATCTAATTGGCTGGAGAGTTATAAGTTTTTTCTCCAGCTGGTTGCTGGTGAGACTGTCATGCTAATTGATTGTTTTAAGCCTAGTTCGTTGTTATTTTGAGATCCTGAAAAATTTGCTGTGCCCTACAGTGAAGGATACCATATAACGAGATAAAAAAATATTTTTTTTAAATGAGGAAATAAGGGAATAAAAATGTCAGGGCAAGGAATTTTGTAAAGATAGTTGCAGTGTCAAAGCACAAACTCAAAGCTGTGAAAACAAGTGCTATATTTTCACATGAGTAGAACAATTGGTTATCAGATTCCTAGAAGGCAAAGGAAAATGAGAATTATCTTTCATAATAAAATGTTTAGTGTATATTTAATAGCACGTGAATTTCTCAACAGCACAGTTTTTTTCTAAAAGGTTTTTCATATACACAGCCTTCATAATACAGAGGAAAAAATACTCCACAGCATCCTTAAAATAAAGACTTTGGCAAGATTCAGAGTTCTTTGCTTTATAAAATCTCTCAAAATAGACTATCGGCGGAGTGCCAAACAGTTTGGTAAGTACACACCTGCAAAAGGGCTAAATAGGCAGCTCTGTTCTCTATTGCTCTGGCTTGAAACAAAGATAAAATTAACAATTGATAGCAGATGGAAAGGCTATATATGTTTTTAGAATTCTCTATGAGTATTAATTCTCACAGTAAAGATTTGGTTAAGAACTAGGTGGACTGGAGTCCAAAATACATGATCAAAGGAATGCATTGTACCAATGTATGTACCAAAATACCTACACAAAGGAAACTGGCAATTTCTAAGAATAAAACTTACTTGGAGTAGAGAATAAGGATAGGCAATACCATAACTTTGCCACTAATCATGCTAAATATTTTTCCATGTTACCAAACTAGCAACCAGTGAATAGAAAAATGTATGTTGCTTTTTTTTTTGTCGTGTGCAGAAAGCTTATTAGGAATGGAGCTTAGGATCAATATTTGGGGGAATCAAGAAGCTGAAATGGGTGTATTTTAAACTATTGTGGCTTAGTTGATTCCATAGAGTGGTGGAATTGTGTTGGCTCTTACGATTTCTACAGAACTGATGCCTTGGGGCTGGTACTTTATAATACCATATAGCTTTGCCATTGGATATAGCCAGAATTTTCTTTAACCTACGTTTTCAATGTTTTTTCATAAGTACACATTATTTGCAAAACATTAATATTCTCCCTATCTGTGTAAATACGCTTCTTCTTGATTTTGTGTACTATTTCCTAGCTTTTTAAAATCTGAAGTTGTTTTCATTATTTTTTTTGTTTAAAGAATTGTCTTTTGGTTTTGAAATCATTTCTCTTATTTTACAGTTTTTATTCATATCTGCTATTATTTTTATTCTTTTTTCTTGCTTAAATTTCATTAGATGTGCTTTGATTTTTGCTGAATCTTAAATGAAACAAGTTTACATATCTTATTAACTTTTGTCTTCTGCAATATTTATTAATTGAACAGCTTAGTTTTATTCTAGATAGATTTTTTCATATTTTAAAATATTTATTTATATCTCAAATTTAAAAATCATAAAACAAGTGGTATTTTTGATGCCCACTTAATTTAAATGTTACCACCTGATCACACTTTAAAATAAAATTAATGACTTTAGGCTGATATTACTATATAATTATTTTATAATGTTTTAGTATGTCTTCCAAGAAGAAAATCTCTTCAATTGAGTTTTGTTTACTATTTAAGGCAATTCTTTAGTTTTAACTAATTTTTTGTGCTTAAAACTTACTTTCTTATAATTTTAATATAATGACTGTCGTATTCCATATCTCTTATTTTGTTTTATTTTTTCATGGATTTAATAAAGAAATTTTTTTCTAAGAAAAGCAGAAAAGAAATACAAAACAACAATGAATACTTTATCAAACTCATTAATGTATATAAATGTTAAAAAGCTTAAATAGGTTCTATGATTTCTGCCATTTTACTTAGTGCAGTATTTCTAATTTTTAATACACAAGAACAAAAGCTTCGATTGGATATGAAAATATTGGGTCACAAAGTTCTTCAGTTCCATAGAAATATTATTTAGTATGTAGATGCCACTTGATTTTATTTTTCTTGGTAAACTTATTTTGATTTCCTCTGTTTTCCCTTGCGGGATTATTTATTTCTTTAATTTGCTAGTCCAAAAACTTGCTGTGGTATATCTAGGTGTGGGTCTGGTTATCAGCCACATTTCCTAGAATTAAGGCCACCTCTCAGTCTACATTCTTTCTTCAGGAAACATTCTTTCTATAATGTCTGATCATTTAATTTCCAATTGTTTTTTGATCTCTTCTTAAGGAACACCAATTTTTTCTATAATGGAAATGCATTGTCTCTGGCACAAACCCCATACATGCTTTCTCATAGCTGTAAATTGTGTTCTTTATAGTCACATTTTACGAAAGTTGGACCTTCACATGTGTTTTATAAGATTTAAAGATGCTTTTGATGGAAGGAAACAACACAAATGAAAATGAAAAGCAAATGAAGATGAAAAACAGAATTTTTGTTGCATGCAGCTCCAAATGAGAGAAGGCTGCCAGGCAGGGCCACACAGGACATTGTACCATGGGACAGGGTGACAGCAAGATGGACGTGTCAGGACAGCCTACACATGGCAAGTGGGGTGAGGTTGGCTAGGTTTTGATGGCTCCCTTTGGATTGACTAATTTGAATAATTTCTCAGGTTTAGGGGCATAAGTGCTGTTCCTGTTCTCTGGTACCTGACACTAGGGTGATTACGGTGAGTGTGTAATGCCCTAGAGTGTGAGAGCCCAGTATGGAAAATGCTTGAAGTGTGGACTTAGTCAGTTGCCAAGAAGGGAAACTGATCAGCTTCTAACAAGGGCCTCAAAACTGGGTCAAGACAGCATTTAAAAAACAATGATATTACAACATGATTAGGTAATGAAATAAAACATAAATGCTGTTCTCTTCTGTTTTTAATGCGGATTTAAAAGTGATTATTTATATTATAGTTTTATTGAAATCTTTCTATCTTGCTGACCTCTTTTTCTATGTTATTGCATATTATTTCCACCTCAACTTCTTCTCTCTTGCTTATTTTTCTTTGAGATCATTTCTTGAATTCTATTGCGTATGCCAGACAGTGTCCTCTTTCAGGACATGTGATGTGTATTTGCCTATAAATTTCTCCACTAATTCTAGACATATTTAGAGTTAGGAAGAAAACATTTTCATCATAACGGTATGTGGAAAGATACAAAGGTAGTAACATTTGAGAATCAGTTCCCTAGATATTTTATCTTTTACTACGAATCTAGAATTACAAGAGTCCAAAAATCGTTGTGTGTTAAATTTTCTTTTTAGTGGATTTTGTGACTGAGATTCTTTTGTCTGAAAAGAAGTTTGTGAGTTATATATATTGTTTTTTAAGATCGGCACCTGAGCTAACCTCTGTTGCCAGTCTTCTTTTTTTTCTTCTTCTCCCCAAAGGCCCCAGTACATAGTTGTGTATTCTAACTGTAGGTGCCTCTGGTTGTGCTATGTGGGACGCCAACTCAGCATAGGCTGAGGAGCGTGCCATGTCCACACCCAGGATCCAAACTGGCAAACCCCTGGGCCGCCAAAGTGGAGTGCGTGAACTTATCCACTCGGCCACAGAGCTGGCCTCTATATGTATTATTTTTTATCTGTTCTGTTTCCTGTGTCTCCTTGTCACAGATCATAACTAAACACTGTATAATCAAGATAGTAAATAATGAAATGTTAAAATAAGTTAAAAAGTTTGCGTAATTATATAAACTCCACATTTTAAAGCTCTATGAGCCATTCAGAGTATCCTAATGCACTGGTCTAATGAGAACATTCTTGTAAAGACCTGTTCTCTCTTTTACTGCATATAGTTATTACTGTAAACTCCTTGTACACATGAACATATGTTTGACAAAGTATTTTATAAACTATAACTGTGTCATACAAATGTTAAATGTTGTTATTTTGTCTATTTTCCCTGGAAGTAAAGAATTAGATTCAGTATGATCTGCATTTAATTTAGGCAATGATAATGCTCGTTATTGATATCAAAGAAACACATGGATATTAAAAATTAAGTGTACTTTTACCTTTCTATTGTCACTAAAGCTGTTCTGGTAATTTTTACCATCAAAATGTTTACTAGAAAGTTAGTCAGATGATGGGTATATTCTAGGTTCTACTACAGACTAGTTTATTCGATAAATCATTTATCCCCTGAGAGCTGTTTCTGCTCGTCGGAGACTTAAATAATTTCAGAGGCAGTGGAGATCTTATAATCACGTAAACCATCACCCTCATTTGTCAGATAAAAGAACCATGAAACTGAAGGCTAAGTTGGACTAATCAAATGTGACAGTGTTAGTAGTTACTGAGTCAAAGCAACCTATCCTTTGATCTTTGCATGTTCCACTGTGTACTGCTCTCTCTTTCATAGTTAGACTGAGGTGGAATATACAAAAAAGAAATTTGGAAGCCATAACATGCTGTACAAATTGCAAGTTTATTTGCATTAATATTGATAACAATTTGATATTCCAAAAGAGAGCTTCACCCCATGATAGCATTTCTTTAGCATTTATTGTTATTCTGATCAATTCTACTCAAGTGAATGTTTGATATTTTAATATTAGCAAAACGAAAACAAGTTTTTGGAGAGAAATTTCACATCACTAAATAAAAAACAAATCCTTTAAGGAAACGATGATGTAAGATCCATCCTGTCATCATGAATACCCTTCACTTATTGCATGCATAGTAATGCATGTTGATAAATGATAGTCCTAGAAACACATCCACAACTTCTCAGGAAACACTCTTACAGCCACCCACATGCACAAATAGATAGTGAAAAGAATCTAAAACTTCTCAGTGTAATGAGAAACACTGGATATATTTAAAATTCCCACAGCCATACTTAAATATGAATAAGGGTAAAATGGATTGTAAATTACTGATGGATCGAGTTCATGTTGAAAATGATCTCTCATATTTTTAATGCATATTTAAAACTTTTATGGAAATCTACATGCTGAATATCCAGCTATAAATATCATATCTGACTCGTGTAAGGTGGCAACTGCTGATCCTATTTTTTTTAAAATTGTCTTTTAACAAGCAAACCTCTTTTCTGTTGGGAAAGCATTTCCTTCTAGCATGTGTTCTGTATGCTTCGTTTCCTGCTTTATGCATTTTCAACAAGAGTGACCCAGATGTGAAAGTTTTAGCATCATTTATATATATCAGCATAAATTAATGGCTGACTTGATATATAGTTTTTATTTACTCTTTAACTATTTCAAGTGTATTCTATACAAATCAATCTCTTCTCTTACCAAGGAGATTATTAACAATTCAGGATCAAAATCTTTTAAAATTTATCATAATATGCAAATTATAGTTGTGTATGTATGTGTGTGATTTATCAATGTGTTGAAAATACATATTATGTTCCAAAATTTTGAATTATTTAAATCATTTCCTAAGCATGGCAAACTCAGAAAGTAAAACTTTCTGGCAGGTTTTATAATTTAAAACACACAAACCAAGAAAGCTTTAACAGTCTTCTTATAAAAAGTTTGAAAAAACGTACTTTCAATCAAAACCCTAATTCTACCACAACTTACCACAGCAACATATGTTCAATGGGTCATTCTTATGCCAAGTGACTTTTTCCAAATGTTACTAGGGCTTTTGAAAATGTTTAGGGCTCTTTTATGTTTAGAATTGTTGTAGAATTCAGAGATGAAAAAGGTCATTCATTCCATAGCTGCCTATGCTGTACACATTCAGAAAAAAAAAAAAAAAAAAAGGAAAGGAAAGGAGAAATTCAAAGCATAGAAGTTCTAATGAGTGGTAAGTAGATCTTTGGCCTCCATGCTTTTTATTTCTCTCTTCTTACTCCAATCCAGCTCCTTGCCCAAGTGACAGAAAATTTTGTGTTGTTTTGGCCAAGAAAAGAGTAATCTTTCACAAATACAATGATAAGAAAGTAGATCTTATCATTCACTTACTGGTCATTTATTGCATATATTTTCTGTGCCAGGCATTGTCCTGAGGCTAGAATGATATTAAAATAACAACAACAATAAAAATGCAAAGTCTCTGTTGTCCTGAAATTTACTATCCAGTAGAGGAGACAAACATCGATTAAATATGTACAAAAATGCATGTAAAATTATAACTGAGAAAAAGTTTTGAAAGAGAAGTGAATATTCCAATGCCAGTGTAAAGGTATTTGAACCAGTAAAGGAATCAAGAGAACAGACTTTCCTAAAGAAGTAACTGAGTAGAGTTTTTCTGAAACCAAAGTGAGATTTAAATGGGTAAAGAGCAAAGTGGAGTTTAACTAAGGTGGGAGGATTGAAAATAACTTATGCATTAGTACCCTCTATCTTTTCTCCCATCGGTCCCTCCTCCCATCCTAAGATTCCCATTTAGCTATTTCTATTCAAACTATGTGTGAGATTTCTCTATCAAATTTGCTGAAGATATTCTGACTGACGCTTCTTTGCAAATGTAAGAGAGAAAGAGAGTTCAGATGTTTCTTAGACGTTGACACTCCCAAATGCTGTTACTGATATTCAGCTTTTCCATTTCTGATGTGACATTTTGAGTACATTATTGGCAGAAATTTATGAGCATTTCTTGCATTATTTTCTTTGACATTCTCTAAATTGAAAATCAAGAGGTAAAAGTTAAGAAATTCTATTGGTTATATCTAATTAAATAGAACAGACTCACTTAAAATAGATTACTTTGTAGATGTGGATGTCATTTCTCCCTGATGGATAGTGGATCTCTTATTGACAGATTTCATTGAGTGTCAGGATAAAAGAAAGTAGTGATGTACATAAACTATGTCTAGGTCATGAGTGACAAATCCTTATTGTTTCTAACAGCTTTCTTATCAACATATATGTATATTTTTCTTATATAGTAATAAGCCAGTTGGTGCATGAAAAAAACTCCAGTACTGAGTTTCTTAGACACAGCTTCTCAAAATCATTAAAAACCTTAAGATGTATTTCATTATGAACAGTATGAATACTGGTTAAGAAAGCAAATTATTTAAACTTTCAGAGTTTCTGTTTCTTCGTGTAGAATAGTTATAATAGAAAAAGCATAGTCATAATATAACTATATTCATATTATAAATTAAATATATTTTAATATATAAAATATTTTAATTTTGTATTTTAAATATATAGCAAATATATTTGTATATCCATTATACACAATATAAAAGTAATTATAATACTTCGTAAAATTGATGTAATGACTAAATTAGATAATTTATTTTAAATTCTTTTTTTTTTTTAAGATCGGCACCTGAGCTAACAACTGTTGCCAATCTTTTTTTTTTCTGTCTGCTTTTCTCCCCAAATCCCCCCAGTACATAGTTGTATATATTTTTAGTTGTGGGTCCTTCTAGTTGTGGCACGTGGGATGCCGCCTCAACGTGGCCTGATGAGCGGTGCTGTGTCTGTGCCCAGGATCCAAACCAGCAAAACCCTGGGCTGCGGTAGCAGAGCGTGTGAACTTAACCACTCCGCCACAGGGCCGGCCCCTATTTTAAATTCTTATTGTAGCATATTTTCTGGCAAAAATAAGCTCTCATTATTAGTAGGTTATAATATATTTATAACTCAATATATAAATAACTCATGTCTTAGTCCATCCACACTGCTATAACAGAATACCATAAACTGGGAGGCTTGAAAACAATAGAAATTTACTTCTCTCAGTTCTGGAGGCTGGAAGTCCAAGATTAAGATGCCGATAGATTTGGTGTCTGGTGAGGACTCAATTCCTGGTTCATAGATGGCCCTTTTCTGTGTCCCCACACAGGAGAGAGGAGGAGGGAGCTTTCTGGCATCTCTTTTTAAAGGGCATTATAAGGGCTCTGCCCTCATGATATAATCACTTCTCAAAGGTTCCACCTCCCAATACCATGGCTTTGGGGCTTAGGATTTCAACATATGAATTTGAGGGGGACATAAAATTCAGTCTATAGCAACTCATAATTCATAATTATTATTATAACTGATAATCATATTTATAATTAAAATAAAGTTCTGCATAATTATTAATGATGAAATGTTAGAAGAATTCTTATTAATGTAAGAAACATGATAAGTATTACTATTCTCATTACTTTAATCTAATATTACCTTAGACATTCTGGGTAATGGAATTAGACAAGCAAAAGAAATTAGTGGTGAAAATTTAAAAATGTTGAATGCAAACTAATATTTTTTTGATAGATAAGGTGTTTTAGTATACAGGTACAATCAAGGTGATTTTAAAACTTAACCAGTACATCACTGCAGTGGACTCATGTTTAGCCAGAGTTTTCTACATATCCGACTATAATCAGTATCAATTTCAAGCAAACGTGCAGCTCTTCCTAACTCTGCCTTCCTGACTTCATGTTAGTATTTGGAATTGGTCATGGTGGGAATATTTATATTATGGAAATTTACAAATGCCATAAATCAGAGTCCACTCCCTTCCACACTCTTAGAAAGCTGGTTGTTAAACTTTACCAACATACCACTGAATTAGACTCATGTTTAGCCAAGCACAGAGTGTTCTATATATCTTACCACTGTAATTTGTTTATGGATAGGATGCAACCTGAGATCCTAAGATGGACTTGTCAGAGAAATTCTTGCTTTTTTTTTTTTTGCTGGTTTTGGGAAAATGCAATTTTTTTTTTTTTTGAGGCAGATTAGCCCTGAGCTAACATCTGCAGCCAATCCTCCTCTTTTTGCTGAGGAAGACTGGCCCTGAGCTAACACCCATGCCCATCTCCCTCTATGTTATGTGGGACGCCTGCCACAGCATGGTTCGACAAGCGGTGCCTATGTAGGTCCACACCTGGGATTCGAACTGGCGAACCCCGGGCTGCCTGCAGAAGCAGAACATGCAAACTTAACCACTGTGCCACCAGCCAGCCCGAAAATGCAATCTTTTTATGATAGGGTTTCTAAAGCAGAAAGTTTGTAATCCTAGGCTGCTGGTTCCCATTATGACTATCTCATAGAGAGATCCTTACCAAGAGATGGAATATAGAGTTCTGATAACTCTGTTTATCTCCCTAGACAGAGTTGTACCTGAAGTCAAACTAACCTCATAAATGTGAGCCAATCATTTTTTTTTCTTTTTCTTTGTTTCTGCATGGGCTACTGACATTGGTTTTCTATCACTTTTAAATGAAATCTTCCTGAATATCACATATGTATTAGTAACAAACCATGTAATGTTACTTACTCCAAGTCTTTATTAAATTAGATACTGTTGTAGACCCTTTCTGGATACATTTGAAGATGAATGATAAAGACCAATTTTCGCCTTTGCTTTATGTTTTGGAGGTAAAAATAAGTAAATTCTCATTTATCTTATTTTTGGAAGAAATATATATTATAGAAAGCCCTTGAGTTCAAAGGTTTAGTTTGCATATCTGAAAGCCTCCTAGATTATTTTCATCCCTGCCATCACTTTTCCAAAACCCAAACTTCTTATAAGGAAATCAAAGTAAGTTATTTGTGGGAAAAAAAGTTGCTCGAAA
The DNA here is from genome assembly GCF_041296235.1 of Equus asinus. Taxonomy (NCBI): domain Eukaryota; kingdom Metazoa; phylum Chordata; class Mammalia; order Perissodactyla; family Equidae; genus Equus; species Equus asinus. The sequence goes on from NC_091800.1 coordinate 62,811,637, forward strand.
TCATCCCCTGTTGATCTCAGATACTTAACACAGTTTCTACAATGTCTAACTTTCTCCCAAGGAATAACTACAGCGATACCCTGAGAGAAACCAACTCTACACAGTAACATTGTGATCTTTTCTAGCAAAAGGAAATGGACAGGGATAATTGAGGTATTGTTTCCCATGAGTCCTCAACCAGATTCACTAAAGAAAGCTAATCAGTAGTTTTGTCTATTTCTTATGCATGTGACCATATGATGCATGGAAACGTACAGGTTGCTGATGGCGAGAAATGTGTCATTTCTCTTGGGAAAAGAATCTACCTAACTTATTTTTATAGGATCTCAGAAAGCTTGTTTTAACTTATAATTATGTTAACCTATAATATCGCCTTAGAAGAAAACACTTTATGTAGACAAATAGGATTTCAGTTCACTTACAACCAGAGTCCCAGGCTTTGTGACTTTGTGTTGTGAAGATAAGTCCAACATAACTGAAAAAAATAAATTTATGATGTATTTTAGATGGTTATCTTAAGATGTTAGAAGGATATGGTAAAACCTATTTGTGTCTACTGAATTATAGTAGTATGTATTGTGATCAGGGAAGAACAGAATAAGAGAAGCATATTTTGAGATATATAAGTTAATGTGAGAATGAAGATGAGAAAGTTTTCAAAATTGCTAATAAAAATTGTCATATAACCCTTTGAGGGATATAATAAAGCATAAATGAATTAGTAATCTTACAAGGTAAATACTTCTGATTTTAATAATGCACTAGTCTATGTTCATTTAAGCATTACATCTTTCAGAAAGTTTTCATATTGAAACAGTAGTCAAATAGTTTAAAGACTGGAAGTTCTGGAGATAGGTCTGGATATAAACCTTGATTTTTCCACTTCTGAGTTATGTGACTTTAAGAAATCACCCAGCTTCTTAGCATCTCAGTTTCCTCGTCTGGAAAATAAGTAAATTCCTCAGTGCCATAGTGGCTGTTAGCTCTATAATAAAGCACTGGTACAGACTTGATATTAAAAATATGACCTAAACTGTTGTCTTAGTATTCTGTGAAACAAGCCCAGCAGAATTATACCTCCAGTTAGCCCATAGGCAACAAAGCTTCAAGCAGTTCATCTGCTCCAAAGTTGTCTACCAGCTTACCTCTCTCCTGACTTCCAAACAATTGACCACAGAGCTATCAACCACCCCATGAGGCACTAAAATTCATAGTGGTATTTCCAGATTAAGGATGGAGAGTAGGGGAACCAGCTCACTAAGAGTGAGAGAAACAATGAAATCCAGTGTATGTGATAACTTTTTGTACATAACTTCAGTAAGGAACCAAAGTCATCCTTAAGATTGGCAAGTGAGAAAAGTGACACAAAGCAAAAAAGATAGGAAACTGTAGATCATCATTTCCCAAAGTGTGGATCCTGAGCCACTGAGTGTCTTTTTAATAGGCTGTGTGACAAAATGCCAAGTATACAAAAGGGACTTTTGTTGTGTACCAAAGTATAGTGGTTGACTCCAGGAAAAACACTTGCACATTGTTTTTGTTGTCAGCCCAACTAGCTGCTCTTTAAATGGAGTGACATTTTTACTTGAAAGAATTGCTGATAGATAAACTATGGTTATTATGAATCGAATAATTGGCTGATATTTTCTCCAAAATGTATGAAGTGAGTCTCTCACCAAAGGAAAACATCTGATAATATTTGTTGGTAATGATAAAATTTGAACTTTCAAGCAAAAATTAGGATACTGGAAATCGTATATCCTCTACTATGAGTTAAGCAGCTTTCCCATCCTTAAAGACTTTCTGATGAGGTTGGCAGTCTTAATGACCATGACTTTTTGACAGCATATACTGAGAACTTGTCATAAAATTATACACAGTAAATAATACATTCAAAGTGCAAGACAGAACAATGGATTTGAAGCTAACAGCACACAAGATAAGATGATCAACATGGTTTCAGATTCTTCAGTGCAACTATCCTTTAAGAAACTACAACTTGTTGAGTGACCTCAGTTATCTGAAAGGCTATTATAAATACTCCTCCCTTTTCCAAATACATATCTGTGTGAAGCTGGATCCTTTATGTCCTTCAAACAAAACATCAAATCACAACAAATTGAATGCAGAAGGAGATATGAGAATACTGTCTCCAATTAGCCAGACATTAGAAATATTTGCAAATATGTAAAGCACGCTCATCTCATTACATTATTTTGTTTTGGAAAATATGGTTATTTTTCACAGAAAATAAAATTTATATTAACATATTTATTACTGTTATTTTAAATGAATTAATAACATTTTAAATTTCTCAGATTTGATTTCTAACAGAGTAAATATAAGTAGGCATAACCCATATAAACAAAAGCTCTTTAGTGTACTCAAATATTGTTAAGAGTGTAAAGAGGGAAAATTTGAAAACTACTATTCTAGATTGGGTTTGGCAAGCATTTTTTTTTTTTTAAAGGGACAGAGAGTATATATCTTAGGCCTTTCAAGCTGTAAAATCTGTTGCAATTACTCAGTTCTGCAGTTCTGCAAAAATGGCCACAGAGGATGTGTCATTCAATGAGTATGGCTGAGTTCCATAAAACCTTCTTTAAAAAAACAGGTCATAGGGGCTGGCCTGGGGTTCACAGGTTCAGATCCTGGGTGTGAACCTACACACCACTGCTCATCAAGCCATGTTTTGGCAGTGTCCCACATACAAAATAGAGGAAGATTGGAACCGATGTGAGCTCAGGACAATCTTCCTCAAGCAAAAAGAGGAAGATTGGCAACAGATGTTAGCTCCAGGCCAATCTTCTTCACCAAAAACAACAGCAACAAAACAGGTAATGGGTCAGAATTGGCCCATAGGCTGTATTTTCCAATCTTTGCTCTGGATTAATAAGACTTCAGAATAGATATAGGGGTAAATAATGACGTTCTGAAAAAACAGGAAGTTATTATGCTCCACAGAGCAATAAGAAAGATTTCCTGATAAAACTGGATTGAAGAAATCTTTGATAAGTGACAGAAGACAGAGTTATGTAATGTGTATTCAGTCATTTATTCAACAAATATTTGTGAAGAATTTCCCAAATTCCTTGACCTTGTCCAGAGACTGACCCACCCTTCTCCTTGAGGCAGTGCAAATGAAAATCAAGTAATTACTCCACCATTGGCTGGGCTAAGCACAAAAGCAGTAACAAGAAAACACAAGACAACAAAATAGCTCAAACTGAGAAGGAATATTTCTCAAAAGAACTCTCTGGAATCATTTTGATGAAAATTGCAGCAATTTATCAAAAGATATAAAAGTATTTCAGTGAACGGAGACTGCTATTTTTGCTGTACTTTTTTAGAATTGTCATATTGCCTATGATGAACACGTGTTGTTGATTTAATAATAAAAAATATGGGCAATCTAGCAGCCAGTGTCACATCTAATAGTAAAGCAGGAGACATTTCTTTATAAATAAAAGGATCACTCTTTTCACCATTACTAATAAAAATATTTTTGTAAGTTCTGCCCACATAATACAGAAAATAGGAATAATGAGTCTAGCAATTGAAAAAGGCCAGGGAGCAACTGATTTTCTTCAGCAGCATCACAATGTACAACACAAATTATTTTAAAAATTATTTTGAATCTTTCACCCAGTAATTTCACCTCCAAGAAATAACCACATCTAGGAAATAATCAGACAAATGGGAAAAAAAAGTGTTTATTGCTTTGTTATTTCTGTCGTTTACAATAGTAATGAATTTCACTGGAAACAAATGTTCAGTGGTAGTTTAATGCTTAAGTTGTGGGACTCTATTCATTATCTCATTATTTCTTAGAAAATATTCCAGTCAAGATTTGCCCCAGAATTCCACTTCGTGTCAAGGTCACCAATGAATCCCCCTTCCCCATTCTTAAATCCTGTCATCTATTCTCAATCCTCATCTTACCTATGACTTTTTAGCACCATCTGATCTGCCACAATGCTTATTTCCGCCTCCTTGATAGAGTTTCTTCATGGAACATAAAACACACCACATCTCCTGGTTTAACTGCTGACTCTCCAGTCCTCACTTTCCATCTCCTCTGCTGCCTCCTCCTTTTCTCTGCATCAGCTCTACATCAGAAAACCACACAGCTTAATCCTTGGTCCTCTCCTCTTCTTTATTTTTATTTTCTTGTTTGGTGACGTCATCTAGTTTCATGACTTTAAATATCATCTATATGCCAATGACTGACACATTCTCTCTCTAACTTCCGACCTCTCTCCTGAACTTCTGACTCACTTGTTTAAACTGCCTTTTCCATATAGTTACTTGAATAGTAAATAAGCATCTCAAATTTAGTTGTCCAAAACCGAACTTGGAAAAAACTAGTAAAACATATGGAAAAATCAGAAAATAATATTTCAGATTCCTATGAACCACTGAAATGAAAGAGAGAATACTTTTTCTATACTTCCTTCAAATCCCTTTAAAAACAGGAAGATAATCTTATAGATACAACTGACACTTCTCTTTTCGCTCTATCGTTCCTCTTCTTTTTTTTCTTCCTCCGCCCTCCCCGTCTCCTCCTCTCCACCTCCGCTTCTCCTTCCCTTTCTCCCCTCCCCCTCTCTCTCTTCCTCTCTATTACTCTAGTGTTGGGAGAAATAATTTCCATGCATTAAAACAAAACAAAATGCTGATTGAGTTTTAACAAGATAATTGATATGATCATATTTGCGTTACAAAAAAGATCAGTTTGGCTGTGATGTACAAAATGGGTTCGGGAAAGAGGCAAACTGCATGTGGTATTTTATTTAGGAAGCTACTGCATTAGCTCAGCTGTGAGATAATTTGTTGTTGTACATATGGAAAGAAGTAAATAGATGTGAGAAATATTTAGGAAGTAAAATACCCTAATTTGGCGATTGGTTAAATATTGGGGATTAGGGAGGTGTAAATATTTGAAATGAGACCAGGATTTTCCTTTTGCCTGGGGACAGCGTATGGAATATATGGAGTATGGGCATAAGATCCAGGCAGAGTGGAAGAGGTTGCTTGAACTGCACGTGCTCCCAAATTGCTTGCTGTGTCCTTGGAAGGTGTCTCAGTCATCACTCTTTCAGGAGTCAGGTGGCTTTGCATACTGTCTACCTTTCTCTTTCCTACCATGTTATAATCATCTTTTGGAGATGATGGCCTTAAGGTCTAAGATCCTGTACTCTTAATTGCCTCACTGGATCTGGGAGGAAGCAAATAATCTTTTTCATAGATAGAATTATTTTCATTTTTGCCCCCGAATGTAAACAGAAACCTTAAAATTTTTGGGAGAAAAAACAGGGTAAAAATTTTGAACTGCAAAAAAGATACATTTGTGTATAGAGTGCGATTTCTGATTTCTCCCTGCTTAATAAAATATGCCTCAAAGATATAAATTATCATCTCTTGGGGAAGGAATTTTATTTTATTGTTGTTATCTTTAACTTTTCTTTATTTTGAAAAATCCCTAAATTGGTGTCTCCATTATAATCAGAATAAAAATAAGTTGTCTTAAATTTCTGGATAGATTCTTACTATCTCTGCCATGACCTTGGGCTAGTTCATTAGTTTCCAAGTCCTAGAGTACTCATCTGTAAAATGAGGATGACAATAATATTTGTATCATACAGTTGTTGTGAGGACACTTTAGACACTGCATGTAAAGTATATATCTATGCTGAATTATAAATACACTAAATGATAATTACTCCTATCTCTGCTGTTTATTATTATTACTATTAATATCATCATTATTCGGATTTTTAATATGACTTTAGCTTTTTATTCTAAAACTTAGCCAGGAAGTCTGAATGGTTTTAACCAAAAATTAGATAAAAATCACAAGATAAATATGTGCCTCTACTTGAGATATGAAAGGAAGGTGATTTTAAGCAATTAGTAGGTAAAAAAATTTGAAAAATCATTTAAGTATTAAACATCACAGATATATTTGATGTATATGGCAAAACATCGAGAGATATTTTATGGCAAACACAAATTTTCAATAATATCTCCCCTTCGCAGTAGACGGTTTCAGACTCTAGCCTGCACAATCCACACCCTTTCTTGTACGTATATAATGACTGTTTTGCAGCTGAGTTATCTTTCGAAAGTGAAGCTCTGATCATGTTACTCCCTTACTTTGATAATATTTCAATGAATTCCAACTTCCTATAGAATAACACCCAAATTCTTCAGTGTGGAACTTGATTTCTTCCAGCTCAACTTGCTTTTAGTGCCATATCACTCATTATACTTAACTCAACATGCTTTTTGCTTCCATTATACAAGTCCTATATGCCTTGGCTAACATGATTTCCTTTTAAAATATTATCGCCTTGCTAACTTTGCTTATCAAAATCTTACTTGCTTTTCAAGATCCAAATCAAATGTTACTTCCTTTGCCAGACAGCCCCAGGTTTTTTGACTACGAGAACAAATGTCTCTAAATTCCAATGGTCCTTTCTATTTTTCTATTATTATATGTATTGTATTTATCCATTTTACCTTGTCAAATAGAATATTGGGTGCATTGTTTTTTAACCTCAATCTAAGTAATTTAAAGGTAAGCCTCCCCGTCAGTGCAAACATATGCATGTTGTTTTACATATTTAGCCCCACAAATAGAGTTTGTTAAATTCTTTTCATAAGTGATTTACCTACTTACTCTATCAAAGTAAGTTCTTCCATCTTCATAATGAGGGAGCTGGAGATTATCTCTAATGCTCCTTCCAAATTTAGTGAAACATCATGGAAACAGTGAGCTGTCCTCTCTCCAAACAAGAACTGGGTAATAAGATTGCCTCTGAGAGCTAAATCACCACACAATAGATGTAATTAGCCATCTGTTGGGAGTAACTCAGATTGTCTCTAAATGTATTACTGAAAAGTTTTGGAATTACTAAATCCCCCACCAAAGTGACTTATAATCATCTCAGGATACGGGACACTGGAAGGGGCAGTAATTTAAGTAGAAACCTAATTGACTATAAGAAATCTGTTCGGAGAAAGATGGTGCATACTGGTAGCAAGTAGGTGCTTGGAAAAAGTAAACCCAAAGAGTCAAATCCTGACAGAGTCGTTAGCTTTTTTAAGAACAAGCCCATGAATTAAATCCATTTGATCCTAAGGGCTGTTATTATGAATATAGGAAAATTTTTCCATTTTTCTCTTTTTAAATTCCACGCTTACCATGCAGTTGGATTCTCATATAGATTTTCATTGAAGGAGGAAATGTGATGCTAATACTATTACAAACATTTCAGTTGGTGAAGGAACCACTGAAACAAATATTGCAGAAACCAATTTATATTGCATAAGCTTAATTTGTAACTAGAATTAAAGTAAACCTCTGCTTAAAAAGTCAGGAAAACATTTGAAATCCTCTCCTTCATCACCTCACCCACATGAGGATTGGCGTTTACCATGTGGCAGAATAGTCTTAAAGGGGTGCTATTTGCTTAAACATAATTACCTTTGGTTTCTTTTATTTTATCCTGGTAGTTACTCTTAGTCAAGCATTTCGATAGCTTCCTTCAATCAAAATGCTGAAAGTACACCTGAAATTCTGAGAGTAAACAAATTCAATACAAGTTCAAAATGTACTCCATTTGGATAAGCTGGAGATCATAAATTATTTTTGCCAAAACAAGGGTAATAATGACACCCAAGTTACCATGAACCCGATTGATCTATGTAGCTCCTCCTTGGGAAAATATTCTGGAATCTGTAGCATCATTCATATTATAATTAAATTTATGACTATTTTTCTTATGATAAATCTTATGATAAATAGAGAGCATTCTGGCCTACATATGTTTGTTATAAATGTATGACAGCCCCAGAATGACATGAAATCAATATCCCAAGCTTCTTATTAATATTGTTTGAGAACCAGTGTCTGGGACATTGTGGGGACTCAATAAATATTTGCTGAATGAAGGGATATATAATGAGATATTTTTTCTTATGACCTGCTCATACCAACTCCATGAGATATTAAAATTATGTCTTTAAAGAAGTTATTTCACAGCAGATAAGAAAACTAAATTTTAGGAAGAAACAGTTTAAGTGCCCAGTCCTAGTAAAACCAACTTTGAAGTGGGAGAGTTTCAACCCCAGGTCAGCTGGATCTGAAGCCAGCATTCTTTTCCCAATGCCTACGTTCCAAAATTTCTGTTTTTCTATTACTCCTTTGAACCCTTTTCCCTTCAAAACACTCATTTCAGTATTCTTTTAAATAAAGCTGACACTAGAGAACAGTAATTAACAAATATTTTTATGTGCTTCTCAAACTGCACCAAAAAATGGCACTAAATTTAATTCTCTAGCAATTCAAGAGTGATGAAGAGAAGGTGAAATTAAGCCATATCCAGGGGCTGGTCTGGTGGTGCAGCGGTTAAGTTCTCATGTTCCGATTCTTGGCGGCCCAGGGTTTGCCAGTTCAGATCCCAGGTGCAGACATGGCACCTCTTGGCATGCAATGCTGTGGTAGGCATCCCACATATAAAGTAGAGGAAGATGGACACAGACGTTAGCTCAGGGCTAGTCTGCCTCAGCAAAAAGAGGAGGACTGGTAGTAGTTAGCTCAGGGCCAATCTTCCTCAAAAAAAACCAAATAAACAAAAAGCCATAACAAAGTAAATCTCCTTTGATGTAATTTTTTGTTGCTGTTGAGGAAAATTCACCTTGAACTAACATGTGTTGCCAATCTTCATCATTTTTTTTTTCACTTGAGGAAGATTCCCTCTGGGCTAACATCTGTGCCAGTCTTCCTCTATTTTGTATGTGGGTCAGTGCCACAGCATGGCCACTGACAAGTGGTATAGGTTCACACCCAGGAATTGAACTGGGCCACCGAAGTGGAGTGAGCTGAACTTAACCATGGGCCACAGGGCCAGCTCCTTGATGTAATTTTTGAGCATGGATTAATGACATATATAGTCACGTAAATGTCTTATTTGGCCTTATCTCATGTCATCATCACCATCATATCTTGCATATATTTATTTTTTACATTTATAATTTGTAAGATTATAAATATTTTATAGCTTATGAAAATTTTTCATAGACATTCAGCACAATGCTTACATGGTTCAGAAATATAATTTATGCTTTATTGATAAAAATTTTGAGATTCAGACAACTTAAGATACATGACCAAGATTTAAGTTAGGTTCTATAGCATTTCAGACACTCATTTCTCCACATACCTACTGCCTCCTATTTGTGAAACGTGAAAGATATAATGGTACCATTTCATAATCTTTCTCAAAATACTAGTGATCAAAATCTCAACATTTGCCCTTTTATGGGAAGGTGGATTTGGATACTAGTTGGAACATTTAAAGGGTTAGCTATCTCATAAAAGCATGAAAAATCTCCCAGGCCTGCCATCAGTGACCTTACTTAATTTTCTTTATACATTGCCTAGTCTTTTCCAAGTTCTAGCTATATTTTCAATTATCACATATCCTATTTCTTCCTCTGAATTTTAAAATTCTGTTGTCTTTGCATTTTGGATGTCATGAAGTCAAAACCAAGTTCTAATTGGTTTTATTTTGAATCTTGGCCCACCCAGATGTGCATGCAATAATGCAAACCTATCTTAAGAGGATCTGTATTTATTAATACCAAATCATATTAAAAATTATACTGAAGAAATTTAACCCTCAAACAGTTATTACGTACCAATAGTTATTAAGTACCTACTAAGACCAGTATTCATGCTGTATGTACTGAGCAAGTAAAATTACTGATTTCAATTGAAAGGTAGCAGAATATGCCACCCCAAATATGCCACTTTGGCATAAGGATTATTTTGAGTTGAAGGCAACTGATAGGAAGTAGATATAAGAAAGGCTCTCTGCCTTTCCCTTATTCATCTAAAAGCAGGACTTGAATTTACAAGGGTATTCCTCCCCTGTCTCTACCAGGAGGAACAAAGGTTAATCCCTGGAGACAACTTTAGCCCCTTATCAAAGGAGAAAGCACCAATTTAAATCTGCATAGCAAACCTTATTATTGTTTTCCATGCTATTCATGGGAATCACACCACAACTGGCCTCTGCCACGCTTTTTTCTTTTGTCTTTAGCTGAAGATAGTAGTTAAGCCAGAGTTTCCAGCTGCCTCTGAGAGTTAACCATTCTCCCCTGTATATTTCTCACGTATAACTAAGGTATATATGTTAATAAACTTCTGCTTGTTTTTTTCTTGTTAATCTGCCTTTTGTTACAGGGATCTCAACAAAGAACTAAGAAGGGGTATAGATAAAAGTTATTTTTTCTTCCACTACACAATCTTCAAGGAGTATATATTCCACTTGGAGATTTAATAGATGTACCTCTTGCTGGAGCATCATACTAATGAGAGAATGGACTGGCAGTTGCTACATTTCTACAGGGAACATTACCAAACCATTTATAGTTCAGTCATGCATTAATCACCAGTGGAGATGGTTACATAAAAACGACTTGAATAGACATTTTTTTATGGAAAACATACACATAACCAAAAGGTACATGAAGTGATGCTCAACATCACTAATCATCAGAGAAATGCAAATCAAAACCACAATGAGATCACCTGACTCCCATTTGGATGGTTATTATCAAAAAACAAAAGACAAGTTTTGTAAAGAAGTGGAGAAATTGGAACCTTCGTGCAATGTTGATGGGAATGCTAAACGATGCAGCCGCTATGGAAGACAACATGGAGGTTCCCCTAAAAAATTAAAAATAGAACTACCAAATGTTCCATCAATCCCATGTCTGGTTATTTATTAAAAAATAATGAAATCAGGATCTCAAAGGGATATAGGCACTTCCATGTTCCTTGAAGCATTATTCGCAATAGACAAAATGTGGAAACAACCTAAATGTCTGTCAGCAGATGAATGGATAAAGGAAATGTGGTGTATATATACAATGGGATATTAATCAGCCATATAGAAGAAGTAAATCCTGCTATTTATGACAACATGGATAAACATGAGGGCATTATGGTAAATGAAAAGAGCAGAGAAAGAGAAATACCGCATGGTATCACTTACATGTGGAATCTTAACAAACAAAAAAGGAGTCAAATTCAGAAACAGAGAGTAGAACAGTGGTGGCCAGGGGCGGGGGACTGGGAGAAATGAGGAGATGTTGATCAAAGGCTTCAAATCTTCAGTTATGTAAGATGGTAAGTTCTAGCAATCTGCCTGCAACATTGTGACTGTAGTTAACAATATGGTATTATACACTTAAAAATCTGATAAGAGGTTAAATCTCATATTAAATGTTCTTATCACAATAAAAATAAAAAATAAAATGAAATGAAAAACTCATAGAGACAGAAAGTATTAGAATGGTGTTTGGAAGAGGGGAACAGGGAATTATTATTTAATGGGCATAGAATTTCAGTTTTGCAAGATGAACAGGTTTTAGAGATGGATGGTGGTGATGGTTGTACAACAATAGAATATACTTAATACCACTGAACTATGCATTCAAAAATGGTTAAAATAGTAAATTTTATATTATGTATATTCTACCACAATAAAAAAATTGGAAAAAATTTTAAAAATCAATGCAAATTTGGCCTTCTACACCATAATATATCTATGGTCTGTTTTAAATAAAATTATTCTATTCCTTAAAGAAAAACAAACAAACACATACACACAGAGCAAATAAAACAAAGCAAAACAACTGCCTTAGTGGTTCAGGTCCGTGAAGTCAGCTTTGATGGCCAAAGTAGCAATGAAGTCAAAGAGCCAATGCTCTGAAGGAACCATTGAGTTCAGGCACTCATCTTTAAACCTGGAAGCTGGTACCTGTCAAGTCAAGCCCCAGCTATATCATCACAATGCCAAAGACAAAGGGAAGAGTGAAAATTAATGGAAAATTAATTCATTAATTCCCCACTTTGTTCAGTGGCATTAGGAGGAATCAGGCAATTCCATTATATTTGTTAGTTTTCCAAAAATGTTTTAAAATATCACTCAGGTCCTTGCTTCTTATAGGAGGTTGATTAGGAATATCCAGTAGTAATATTTTGCATGTTGCCCTTGCTAGATCACCCCTTGGACTCTTAGTACTCTCTTTACTACTGAAAATAGAGTCATTAATATCATTATATCTAATCAGATTGGAGACTCAATTACAGGAAACCCAGAAAACTTATGCTTAAAATTCTGTTCCTCTAGAAGTATTCTCAGCACTAAAATCTGTATTAGGGTTTTCCAGAGAAATAGAACCAATAGGATGTGTGTGTGTCTCTCTTCATATATATACACATATGATTTATTGTAAGGCGTTGGCTCATGCAATTATTGAGGCTGAGAAGCCTCTAGATCTGCAGTTGACAAGTGGAGAACCAGAAGATCTAACAGTGTGGTTGGAGTCTGAGTCTGAAGGCCTGAGAACCAAGAGAGCAGGTGGTATAAGTTCCAGTTTTAAAGCTGGCAGTCCCAAGACCCAAGAACTGCTGCTGTTTCAGTTCCTGTCCAAAGATCAGAAAAGACCAATGTCCTAGCTCAAAGCAGTCAGGCAGCAGTGCCCTCTTATTCATGAGAGAGTCAGCCTTTTTGTCCTATTTAGGCCTTCAGCATATTGAATGAAACCCATGCACATTAGGGAGGGTAACCTTCTTTACTTAGTCTACTGATTCAAATATTAATCTCATCCAAAAATACCCTCACAGATACTCCTCCAAAAATATTTGACCAATATCTGGACAACCTGTAGCCTATTCAATTTGACACATAAAATTAAGCATTATAATTTGTTAAAAATGGTATTGTCCAAAGATATTAACTTTCACCTATTTAATGTAAGCACCTATCTTTCTTTTGGGGAGGTATAAATTTCCAGTTATAAGATAGATAAGGCCTGGGGATATAATGTACAGCATGGTTAATATAGTTAACAATACTGTATTATATTTGATAGCTGTTAAACAGGTCTGAAAAGTTTTCATCATAAGAAAAAACAATTTCTAACGAGGTGAGTTGTTGGGTGTTAACTAAACTTATTGTAGTAATCATTTTGCAATGTATACATATATCAAATCATTATGTTGTACATCTTGAACTAATACAATATTGTATGTCAATTATATCTCAATAAAACTGGAAAAAATAGTAATGTCCAGATATTCATTTTTTGAATATTTTATTTATTATTTAATGGGAGCATTTATCTTTCTTTTGGGAAGAGTTGGATATACAGAGAGAGGGTTGCATCCATAATGGAAGAGTGAAACTAGTCCTGATATATTTTATAAGTTATCATGTCTTCTTTTTTAAGGTTTTGTATATTTTCACAGAATTTAGTACATATATATGTAGATGATGGCATCATATCCTCATTACTGTGTAATTATAAAGTTGTCTCTAAAAAAATTATGCCTTTATTAAAATAGCGTAATAATCTAGGAAGAGTAGTCTGAAATGGGAGCCTGGTTATTTCCATCTCTCTTCGTGGTGGAGAACAGGGGGTTCTGGTGTTCTACATTTAGATAGTACTCAGATCACTCAGGGAAACAAGCTGTACGTTTGTTATGCACATTCCTCCATTTGAAAGGCTGAAAGGCCTCTCCTCCCTTCTGGGGCAATGAGGCTTGTCAGGGGATAGCCAACATTTATAAAAGAAATGGTTGCTTCACACACAATTTTAATAATTGTGGAAAAAAAATGTTTCCATTACTTCGGGATTTAAGAAAAATTCCAGAAGTTTGGAGATGGAGGAAAAGCAGGGAAGGGTTCAACACTTTTTTCAATCAAGGGTCCACCTTATCATGTCTGTGACAGACAAGTTTTTTTCTCTAGCTCGGCAAATGCTCTTTCCTTCAGAGTGTTAACAGCCTTCTCTTTCACTTCTGATCTAGCTACTTGAACAAGAAAAATCAAGGAGGAACAGAACAAGTATCATACTCCAGCAAGTGCTTCTTGCTGCGCATAGATGATTTCACCTGTTATCATCAGGTGGGTCTCCTTTGATGTAGGAGGGATGATTGTAAGATTGCTCAGGCTTTATGCTATCCAGTAGGCATAAATAAGTTTGGATTTAATTTCTAAGAAGACGTCATTGTTTTCCACAGACAAAAGGATGGGTGTCTATATAATTCTTGTGCCTCAGAAGTTTAGTCTTTTGTCTTTGCTCATGAGTTTGGTAAGGCTAAATCCCCTTGGAAAAATGTCATCAATCAATCCTAGGAGGGAGGGAACAAGTATGCTGGAATCAAGAACAATCAGAAGCAACATCTTGTAACGAAACAGAGGCATGCTGGGTATTACTTTTCCAAGGTCCCATTTATTCACTACGTGGTGAAGTAAGCTAGAAATTATTTGAAGTACATCGTGTTTTTAGTTAGTGATACTCAATATTTTAGTTTCAGACCCCACAAAGCAATGGCCTCATAGTTGTATTCCAGCAGACTTGTGTCTGTAAGGCATTACATTGACATTACCTTACATTTCAGAGAGGCACAGACAATGTGAAACAAGAGAGAAAAGTGTAATTGAAATTTATCTTTAAACAGTTAGAGTCGATAAATTCTCACATTGGGTACCAGACCTAAAGGCTTTGATGCTTTACTACAGTTGGTACAAATTTTAGTAAAGCCCTTTCCAGCAAGATTCTTGCCTTTATTTTGTATTTTTACTTTTTAAAGACACTTTGTGACAAACCTTATTTCCACATTAGAAGTCACAGCATGGCTCCACTCAGTTAATTGGCAGAACCTTTCCTGTCTTTCCATATCTTGATGCATTCCATTAATGCTTTGGAATAATCAAGGTAAATAACATGTAATGTATTGGGAACATCTTCCACTGGCATAGCAGAAAGATCATGGGCCCACCCATTAAAATTTATCAAGAGAGAGTAAAACTAGAATGATTGATTTGTAAATCTCACATTCATGAGAACTGTGGACAATTTCAATTTCTGTACATCCAGGGCCAATTTATTTTCAAAATCCCATTCTTGAGTTCTATAGCTCCAGCTTATTTTCAGAGAAGAAAATCATTGGTGAAGCTCTTAGCATTTGTCCTGTTAAGTCTTTGTTAACACATACATGGAAAAAGTAATTGTAATCTAAAGTTGAAGTGTTTTAAGAGATAGTGACTCTTTCAGGTTTTGTGTCCGGATATTAAGCAATTGTACATGTAATTAGCAAAACATACACCCGAATAAATTTGACCTTTATATTTTTAGACAGTTCTTAAGGAGGATGGTAAACTTTTACTGTCATTATTTTTATCTTCTTCTTCTTCTTATTATTATTATTATTATAAGCTCTGACTATATCTTGGGCTTAACAAATTTTTTAAAATGGCAGTGCAAAGGACACTGAAAAAGAGTGGAGTATGTCATTCGTATCTTATTATTTCCTTGACCTCAATTGTGAGTTAAAACAGCAATGTGGATCCCTTAGCGAGACCAAGGAGGCATTTGAGGAATGTCTTGTTAATTTGCAGGAGGAAGCATGCTAGTTCCCCAAAGTTCTTAACTGATTTGGTGGCCTGAGCCTGAAGTAGGACAGTGTCATGTGGATTTGCCAAAGGGAATTGGTTGGAAGAAAGATTAAAGCAAAGTTGCTCCTAAAAGATAGAAATGAGTATTGCTTTAGCAATAATTTATTTTCTCATTTAGAATCAAGATACGATTTTTGATGAGTAACATTTTCTAATAGCTACAGCACAAATTAGTTAAAACTCCCCCCCCCGCCCCCCCCAAAAATCAGCACAAGGACCATTGGAGGTATTTTACTCCGGTTGAGATAAAAAGCCACAATGTTTCTACAATCACCCATAGTTATGTAAAGCATTACGAAAAGATGAATAATTATGGGCAGGGTATCTGTCCTTTAGAAATCAAAGGAAAATTTCTACTACTTCAGATAATGAAAGTCCCAAGAGCAATATTCTGTGGGAATGTCATTAACAGAGCACATCTAGAAAAAACATGAGGTCAGAATTTTTAAATGGTCTTGACATGAGGTCAACTCAAGTTTGTGCTGTGTAGCTAGTACTTTTGGAGAGTCAGAAAGATTTTTTCTGTGGGTGTCGCATGTAAAGATGCTGGATTCAGTATGAAAAATGCTGGTAAAAGTGATGTAATGTGTAAGAGGTATAACCAGACATATGTGCACTCAGAATTGGAAAGCTATGTTTCAGTATGTTAAAAGATAAACCAAATCATATTAAAAACTTGAAGTTTATTTGAGCAAAATTCAATTGGGATCAGGCAACACCAAACCGGAAGTGGATAAGAGTGCTCCCACCAATAGGAGTCAGGGGAAAGACTCATATAGAGAAAATGGAAGCAAAGAAAGGAAATTATTTGATTGGCTGGAGCTTAAACCCTAGTTGGCTGCTGTGATTGGTTGTCCTTAGTGTTTTGATTTTGTAACCTTAAGGCATTTAAGGCTTAGATTTTGGATGGCTTATGTAGGCCACCAGGACATTAGAGACACCTCAGTCTAAAGGTTTCCTTCTTTAATAACAAGTATTAGGAAGAGTACTGATGCTCTGCGTAGAATGTCTTTTGTTAGAGATGATTGACAGAGACATGTTGATGCTACTGGTTCCTGAAAGAAAGAATAAGAAATTGTATGATAACAGTGAATAAACTATGGAACTAGGGACAAATACAACATAGACAAAAACCTTCACTCCATCTGTTTAGTGCCTCTCTCTTTCTCTCTTGTGGTATCTGGTTTGCAAATATTCTTCAAACACTAGGAAGATAAATTAACTAAATAAATGAATCAAATAAGTAAGTGCCTAAATAAATACAATTAAAATAAGGAATCAATTTACTACAGAATATGACTAGACCAGTGCTCTGAGGTCTCAAAATAATGGAAAGCAACATCTTCTTTTTCTCTCACATTTTTCTGTCGTGACTTGTAGCTTATGATTTCAGCTAAAATTTTGTTCAAAGCTGAATCAAAGTATTTGGAGCTTGTAATTTTCTACTCCCATATAATATTTTCCTGATTTACCTCATTCTGTAGATAGTGCATATATTGTTTAGTATAAGATGCCCTCCAACACCAAATTGCAAGATCGTACCTTCTGCCTCATATCACTCCTTCATGAGTACCCTGGATTCCAGCCTTCCCATGTCAACTGCAATTCCATAAGCACCTCATCACTCCTCAGACTTTGCACATACTCTCCACTGCAAAATGCTTGGTCTGCTCATGTTCTTTCTATCTGTAACCCTCATCCTCAAAATTCAGTTAAAATGTTACCTCTTCTGGGGGTTATTCCCTGACAACTCAGGGTGAAATCCGAGTTCTCTGTTTCCAACTAGATATAATTTTTCCCAGTACTAACCAAACTAGATTGTAATTGTGGGGGTTACTTTTTCTTTATTTTTTCACTTTTTTATGAGTTGCTTGAATGCAGGGAAGATGTGTTTCTTTCCCATAGCCTCAGTGTCTGTAGCAGATCTTCTGAAACTACCATTGGACTAAAAAGCTGAGGCTGGTACTGATAAGGGTTTTCTTCCATAATCTGTGTTTAATCACCGGTCACGACATGTGCCCCAAGTCCCCAAATGTGTCTCCTGTAGACGACCTCCAACATTCCTTCTGTCTGCAGACATGGATTTTGGCTGTGCTCTGCATCTTTGTTCTGCCCCTCTCAACACAGAGTAAGAGAAACGGAGGGAGGAAAGGTGAGCATTAAGTCTGGGGATCTTGTCTCTTCAGCAGCCATTCCATTTAGGTATGAAAACACAGTCATATGAGCTCTTCCTGTATAACAACTTCCTTTCACTTGTCATTTTCAAAGACCAGTGAGAGACATGAAGCTTTAAATGCAGTCTGACAAGGCCAGTAGGGGTGATCTCTCTCTCCCTGGGCAGTTTCCTTGCAAAGCCCTTTTATCTGAACCAGTTGCCTTTTCTCATGCATTGTGTGTTGTAATGTTTCTCTGCACAGGGAGTAGAGCAGACGCATCATACTCATGCTACCAAATATGTATCAGCACATAAACATTTAATTTTGCTGGAGTTATGTATATATTGTCCCACGGGGATATCTGTCAGATGCTGTGCTCAGCAGGAGAGCCGTGATATGCAGTAGATAAAGCAGGAGTTCAACAGACTGTAAGTAAGAGGTTAGAGACAACTTAACATGAACCAAAGCCAAGAGTTTCCTGTTTTTGCTGGAAGTCATTGTGACTTTGCCTCATCAATACAAAAGAGGATGATGTCAGTCCAGTAAGACATTTATTTCAAAAGTTGCCCTTATAAAACAGCCACAAAGTGAACAGAGAATAATGGCAAATTTCTTTAAAAATATTGTGAGACGTTTTGTGTGCTATAGTGTAGCTTCGAGTGTCATCACTGCCAAGTAATTTAATATTAACAAGTCTTAATTCTTTCAAGTACATTGCCAAAATATTCAAAGTGAGCTGCAAATACTAGTTTAGATTGTCAAATCAAGCGTTATAAGAATCCTTGTGTGTAAACTAATGTTCTATTTTCAGCTGTGCATTCAAAAATAAAATGAATACACCAGGGATAGTGGAAAAATAATTCATTGCATGCAGAAGAATTCAAAGTAAAGTAATATTCCAAATTATAGAAAGTTTTGAGGGTGTAGGAAGTTTTCTCAAACGCTACAGGTGGAAATGCATATTGTTACAATCTTTCTGGAAAGCCAAGTGGCATTTTATTAAAAAAAATGACAAGATCTTAATTCTTTTTCCCTAGATCATTCAAATTCTCTGAATTTAACATAAGAGAATAATTAGGACAATACTCGAATTTTAATGGCTGATGATAATGTTCTTCCCAGAATTATGCATAATAACAGAAGAGCATAACTAATGTAAATGTTGAAAAGTAGAGAAATGTTTGAATAAATGATACAGTGATTATATAAATGAGTATCGGGCAAATAAATCATATTTCAAAGCTTATTTAATGACATGGGGAAACGTGATAATAATAAAGGAAAAAATATTTTAGACATTTTGAAAATTAATATTTCCAATACATGCATACATTATAGATGAAAATGAGCATAAGTGTATATTTCTGTATAGTAGGATCATGAATAAGTTCAATTTTCTTTACATTTCACATATTTTCCAAATTCCTATAACTGGACGTATTACTGTTAGGAATAGTAAAGATATAGTGATTTCTAGAACACTTTTGCATGTTCACATGATCATGAGCCAGATATAGGACTCATAAGAATGACTTCAAAGTGCAAATAACTAGAAATATCAATCAAAGTTCATCATCTACAGGATAAATATCTAGGAAGCATAAACTCTGATGAATATTCTTTAGTTGGTGCTTTGTTACAATTCTTTATTTTTCACTGCTCAATATCTCAAATCTTGAACAGATTAAACTGTTAAATTACCTATATGTTCATGCACTATCCTTTAAGTGAGGCAAAAAATCAGATTGAGGACAGAAACACTACTAAGTTTGAACAGATCTTGGACCTCCTACAATATCCCAAAGCAAACATTTGATTTATTTTGGTTCCGCTCAAAATGAGAACATGGAGTTGAGCTAAAATAGATTAGAAGAAGGGCCCAATATGCCAACAGATAATTATGATTTGGTCATGGTTTTATAAACATAGAGTAAGGTGAGTGTTAAAATCAATTTGAGGTAGGATCATTAAACCTAAAATTGGATCTCCTAGTGAGGTAGAAGCTGACACATTTTGAGATATTAGAAATATGATTACATGGGAAACCAGATTTATTAGTTTGGATTCATTCCTGGAAGCACATTTTTCAATGTCTTGCATAGTAATATAAAATCTTTCTATTATAATCACTTCAGGGTGGTGTGTAAGAAGCAAAAAGTATTTAATATAAAATACACACACACGTGTGTGTGTACACACATAAGTATCTTAGGTATTATTGTATCATTCTAGATAACATTGTATTATTCCAGATAATATACATTATTCTGGATAATATCTATATAAATTTAAGTTTTTGTCATCAGAAAAATATACTGGCTAGAGTTTCTAGTTACTGTGCTTTCTTTATATGTAATAGTATCAAATTCACATTTATGCTTTTGTCTTTAATTAGGTAAAAGTAGATGGTACTGGATAACAATTCATCAACACAGCGTTGATTATAATTAAAAGACTAAAGACAAGTGCTTTACATTTTTTTCCTCTTTTTAAGGGGTAAATATATGTTTGTGCATGTATGTGTGTGTATGCACATGTGAGTATGAGACGTAACTGAGCAATAGGACACAGTACTGTCTGGAACTTAGTTACAGTTGCTACTATGGACTGAATATTTGTGACTTCCTGCCCTCTAAGTTCACAGTTGAAACTTAATCCCCAATGTGATGGTGTTTGGTGGTGGGGCCTTTGGGAGATGACTACGTCATGAGGGTGGAGCCCTCATGAATGAGCTTAGGGCCCTTACAAGGGGCTGAAGAGACCAGAGTTGTCCCCTCTCACCATGTGAGGACACAGCAAGAAGAGGGCTGCCTGTGAACCAGGAAGCAGGCCCTCCCCAGACAACAAATCTGACAACAAATCTTCCAGCACCTTGATCTTGGACTTCTTAGCCTCTGCAACTTTGAGAAATAAGTCTCTGTTGCTTACAAGACACCCAGTCTATGGTATTTGGTATGGCAGCCCAAGTGAACTAAGATAGCTGCGCCTGATAACAGTCATTTTCAAAGGTGGAGGCAACATAGGAAGTTGCATCAAAATCTCCACTGGGGGAGGGGCCGGCCCCGCAGCGCAGCAGTTAAGTTCGCATGTTCTGCTTCTACAGCCTGGGGTTTGCCGGTTTGATCCGGGATGCGGACATGGCACTGCTTAGCAAGCCATGCTGTGGCAGGCGTCCCACATATAAAAGTTGAGGAGTATGGGCACAGATGTTAGCTCAGGGCCAGTCTTCCTCAGCAAAAAGAAAAAGAGGAGGATTGGCAGCAGATGTTAGCGCAGGGCTAATATTCCTCATAATATTCCTAATAAAATAAATATTCCTCACTAATATTCCTAACTAAATAAAAAATAATAAAAAATCAAAACAAATCTCCACTGGGGGAAGGGGCTCCATTTGAAAATGCAAAAAACACTTAAGATCATTTTGATATATCATATATAAATGTATTATCTTACCCCTAGAGAATGGTGTTTTGAATAGGAAATCTAAACTCTATGAAAGAAGAAAGCAGTTTTTTTCTTAGATCAACACTTAAAAATGGACAAATTTTAAATATACACACAAGTATAAAATTATAGTTTGAAATTAATCCACTTGATATATTTAATGTAAATAAAAATAAAAGTAGATGCTTAGTTTTCTCTTTTTCACTCTATACATATGTACATATGTATGTATACATATATGCACATATACAATACACACACATTCATGCAAACACAGACATAGAATGAGAGAGAAAAGCAATGTCAAAAGGTAGAGACTGAGAAGTAAAGATACAAAGAAAGACAGAAGAAAAAGTTTCTTTGTGTTGATGGATTTTCCCCAAGAGAAAAGACCCTCTCATTTATTCTTCCGTAGTCATATATGCATTCACCTACCTGCTCATTCATTGGTAGCTTATTACTAATTTTATGGTAAGTAATGACTCAGGCTTTGGGAATATAGCGATGATGAATGTAATTTTATTTTTGCAATCAATACACTAGCTGTAGTTCTGAAATCAATGTGCAAATTAAAATTTCAAATATTGGCTGATACTTTAATATATGCAATAAACAAAATAGCTCATCCTTCAAGTATTATTTATTTATATATAATATTCTACTTATACTCATGTATGTGCAAATAGATCTGAAGTTCAACATAACTTCTTATCTATTTTGTCAATTCTGATTCTCATATTTTTCATAAATCTACATATAATTAGGACTTTTGTACATATTTGTGGCCAAGTGTAGGGATTTATGATCATTTTATTCTGTTCAAAGTAAAGTTCAAGATATTAAAAAGTTAATGCAGAATTTTGACTAGTAAACAATTGAGTTGATCACAAAATTATATGCCTATTAGTGCTAGGTATCAATTAATTACCTCTCAGCTGAAAAACCAAATTTGATTTTTTATTCCGCAAAAGTGGGGCTGAGCCCTTTAAATGGTTTCCTTTTGCCATTTGGCATAATATTAAGCTTTTGCAGAAGAGGATGCTGGGCAACGTTGCACGACCTTCTTTCCTGGTTCCAGTGTGCTCTCCTCAGCAGGCTCCTTCAGCACACAAACTTCTCCAGTGCCTGGCTCCTGCGTTGTCTTTGGCTTCTCCTGCTTGCATTTGGCTTTTCCAGCTTCAGGCTCCCGAAGTGCATGGGAGTTCTTCGACTCTGGACTCTGAAACGCGCAAAGCTTCTTCAGCACTCAGCTCCTGCAGACGGGATGCCTTGTCCAAAGCACAGCACCTGCAGCACGCACGGCTTCTCCAGTGCTTGGTTCCTGCAGAACAGGCAGTTTCTCCAGAGCCCGCTTCCTTTGGTGCACACAGGTTCTTGTAGCACTAGGCTCCTGAGTGCTGGTGGCCACACCAGCATCCACGTTTTGCAATACAGGGTGGTCCACAGATCTCAGAGGCCAGCAGATTCCCCTGCCACCCTCTTTTGGGTGGTTTTCCAGTAAAGTGCCAGAAGTGAGACACCTTCCCATGCTTTGCTTTCTCTGGCACATAGAGGGTGGAGTTCCAGCAAGTTCTCCCAGTGCAAATCTAAATCCTGGAGGGGAGGGGAGTAGGGGTGCACTTTTCCTTGAGTGCTTCAGTTCAGTCCTACAGGTAGTGGCTGCATCTTATATCTGTGTTCCCATATTCTTCAGAGTTTTCTTTGCTTCTCTGTACTTCTTACTAGCTGATACCTCTTTACTTCAATACCTTGTTATAGTTAATGATTCTTTATAGTAAACTTTCTCTGTTCAAATAACGGTGTGGTTTCTCTCTCGATTGGACTTTAGTAGATACACTATTGAATAATTTCATTGACTACAATAATGTTACCGAACCAGGTTCGTTTTTGCCTGCTGTCCAGAAAGCCAAACACCAAGACAATGAGATTGCAGCAGAGAGTGCGTTTACTCACAAGGCAGCCATGTGAGGAAGCGAGAGCATGAGCCTCAAATTCACTTCCCTGAAAATAGGGACTCAGAGATATTTATGGTATAGGGGACAAGGTGGTCTGAAATGTGGAGAGAGGTGATTGGAGGTGAGGAGAGGTGAGGTAATTGATGATCGGTGCAAGCCTAGTCAGACTTCATGCCTCTTCAAAGAACCCATGTTCACAAAATGGCGGCATTAGCATGATCTGAGGAGTTTATAGCATCTTGACGTCAAAAGGTCACCTATTGGACATCTGTGTGGGCCCAGTTGATGAGTTGGTGGTCTCAACCAGCCTGAAGTGGACAAGGAGTTCTAATTCTTGAAAAACAGCTCACACACCCATTGCCATGGTGACCCAGGTTCCAGGGAGATGTTCTCTATAGGAGCCTAGTGAGAGTCAGACAGCATATTGACTAAGCAGCATGGTTAACAATGTGTGGGTTCAACAGCTAAAAGCTATAATCACTAATTGCAAAAAGGAAAAAACTTTAGTACCTAGATACTTAATCATCAATGGCTGTTTGCCAGTTTCAATAACAAGACTAAAATTGTTGATCTAGTTAATTTCTAGTTATTAACTTTATTTCATATCCCTTACACTAGACAAGGAATGAAACACTGAGCATGATACAGTCAGTTCTATGTATTTTTATAGGATTATAGTGAAACATCTCAAACCCATGATATATGATTGTGTGCCTTCAGGCTCTTTCACTGGAAAAGTTAGGAGGAAACATTTATCTTTCAATATTTGAAGGTTTAATACATGTCTTAAGAATTAAATTTGTTTTATAATCAAGTGAAAAAAATAAGTATAATTTGTAGAAAGACAAATGTTGCTGTAATAACAAGGAAGAACTTCTGACAATTGGCTGGGTTAAAATGGAGTAATAATTTCTCTGACACTAGAAATGTTTAAATTAAGTTCAGGTGCCTGCTCTTCTTAAATATTAGTGAAAGATCATTTGTAACACAAAGTAGATACCCTCTACAATCATTCTCAACTCTGAAAGTCATGACCTACGTACTTATGATTATAATGTGATTGATAACTACATTATCCAAAACAGTTTGTGAAGGATTTTCTCTCTATTTTTTAAGGAGTTTATATATTATTTTGCAATTTGGTTAACATTTATGTATTCTTCTGATTGTTTGAAGTTATATAGGTCAGTGACGAAAAGCAGGGTGTTTATACAAACATAGTTTTGTTTACTGAAGTTACTCTACCTGAAATAAACAGGCTTTCAATAGCAACACCAATAAAACCAGAAGAAAAAACTCACATAGGATTTAAATAATAGGATTTTGTACTATAAATACAAAGCTTCTCTCCTTGAATTTTATAATCTCGGTATAATCTCACATACACAATTGTTTTTATTTAATTACTCTACATTATTCTGTTATCTTCATTGGAAAAATAGGCTTTGATGGAGCTCATGAGACATGTAAGCTACTGCTTAAAGTGTTAGCTAACAATTCAAGCGCAAGAGTGTTTGACTAAACTTTAGAAGTAACTTAAGGATACTGAATAAAATGAACTAAGTTGGCATCTGTCCCAGGTACTGGAGTGACATGAGTGGTTCAACGAACACAATCAGTCAGGAATCTGATTTCACTTTCCATCCTTGCCACTTGCACCATTTTGAATCCTTGTATCGTTCTTGGGTATTGATGCATTTCTAACTTTTATAGACATGCACTACCTTATGATGCATCAATAATGTAACACATTGCCCTTAAATGTTCTTTAAAGTTCTTTCCTATTTCCTTGTCAAATTCAGAAGTTTAGCATTTTTCCAATTTTATGTATCTGTTTCATTAAGGCTCTTTATACTAGACTAGGCAAACAGAGATGTCTGAATTTACTTGTCAAGTTGTTCAATATCGATAGCAAACTTAATAATTCAGGGTCCACAAAATATTTCCAAACTGTATTACATGCATCCATGCATATTTATACTTATCTATGTGAATATTCAACCAACCTTTATTAATGCCTGTTACATGTCAAGAGTTAGGCTAAGTACAGGTTATACTAAAGTCAAAATAATGTTTGTTATCTTTTCCCCAAATGGAAAGTCGCATCTAGTTTGAAAAATTGACTTGAAAACCTGAGTTGTAGAAAAATAGTAGTAGAAGAGTTATGTTTAATTTTCTATGGATTAAAGAGAAACATAAATATGGCCAGTGTTAGTAGGCCAGTGTGTCATTTAAGCAGACTATGTACAGGCTACCAGGAAAATAAACAGGACAGAGAAAACCTTAAGGATAAAATATCGTGCATGCAAAAAGTATGGCCGGTAAGGTTAGAGTCTGAGGTGGAAATGAGAAAAGGAGATGAGATGAACTTGGGAATGTAGTAGATGTTAGGTAGAACAGCTCCTCCAACCCTGAACAAGACCTGAAATTGTATTACTTTTCCATGTCTTTATACAGAGACCAACTAGTATTTTAATTTATGTTAAAAAAAAAAAGTGAAATCATTGTCAGGTCCTTCCTTTACCTTTAGATGTGTCATAGTCATTACAGAAAACACATGGTACACCCAAACTGAATAGTCTGAAAAGCATTCAATAAAAAGACTATTTAGAGTTGAAGATAAGGTGTAGACACAACCATAGAGATAGTGTTGTATACTCAGGGCCAGTGTGATGAAGAGATAAGCATGATAGGGACCTTCAAGTGAGGTGGACAGGCAGGCCAAGGGATAAAGCTGGGGAATGCATAACCCGAACTTAGGCTCCATCATTCCACATATCTCTTAATAGTGCTCCTCCTGTACCTATTAGCCAAACCCAACAGGAAAACATAGGACCAAGAGGTCTGTGAACCATAATAGTTTGCTTCTAGTGTGTAGAGCAGGATGGAAGACAGTGGAGAGTGATGTGGAGGGGCAGAAAGAAGATATCCAATGTCTATACTATGTGACATTAAAGTCAACAACAACTTCTAAATTTGCATACTAAATTTCTCTATTATCTCTGCATAAATATATATGCAGAGTTAAGAATTCGAATTTCATTCTATACATAAATGGGGTTCATTGAAGGTTTTCTGGAAACACAATGACATGTTTAGATTTGTATTTTAAAGTCATCATTCACAGCCTTTCTCATGTGGAAGGTGGAGAGGAGACAAATCTCCTGATAGTCAATAGTCCAAGCAGATGAAAATAAGGGTGTGAATGATGTGAGTAGCATTGAGGACGGCAAGGAAGGAATAGAAGATTATCAAGAAGCAAGTTAAAAAGTGTTTGCTAAAGAGTTTCGTGTCTGTGTCTGAGTGAGAGTGTGTCTGTAGGAGGGGTAGTGATGTCAGTAAAGTATGAAATTAAAATTGATTTCAAAACTTCATTTTGGAGTTATTGGTCATGACATCGACCTAAATACAGGGAAAGAAACACATTTAGTTCTTGGAGAGATGAAAGTAAATTCAGTTGATGAATTTGAGATGGCTATGAAATGTACAGATGGAGATTAGTGATAAGTTGTCAGAAGTATGTGTATAAAGCTCAAAATAGGGGTTTGAACTAGAGAGATATATTGAAGTTGAAAACATGAAAATGGATAAGATTGCCCAGGGTGATCCACTATGAAGAGAAAAGGGTCATATTTGAGTAATACACATTTTCAAATTTATTAGACATAACAAAAAGAAATAAAAGGATATAATGATTTAAAAGAAAGAAATACAAAATTTTCATTACTCACAAATGACACAATTATAGAGGCAGAAAATTCCAAAATTGCCAGAGGGAAAAGAAAACCTACGAGATCTAATAAGTAAATTCAATAATGTTGAAAAACACAAAATTAATTACAAAGCTATGTGCTAGCAATGAAAATTTTGAAAATGAAATTTAAAGAATGACACTTAAAATAGTATCCCAAAACATAGGGTACTTAAGATTATATTTCATGAAAGTTGTTTGAGATCTTCTTATTAAAAACTATGAAATATGGCTGAGATAAATTTTTTAAAGTCCTAAATAAATGCGAGATATGCCACATTCACGGGTTCAAAAATTCAAAATTATTAACATGTTAAGTGCCCCAAAATGATGCATAGATTCAATGCAATCCCAATATCTCAGTAGGCTTTTTTTGTGAATAATAATGGCTAACTGATTCTAAAATTTAAAGGGAAATGCAAGAGTCTTAAAATAACCAAAACAATCGTGAAAAAGAACAAAATAGAAAGACTTTCTCTTTCTGAGTTCAAGTTTTACTGCTAAACTACAGTAAATAAGACAGTGTGATTTAGCGAAAAGACAGAAAAATAGACTGATAGAACAGAGTAGACAGTTCAAAAATAGCGCCCCACATGCATAACCAATTGATTTTTTTGCAAGGGTGTTAAAACAATCCAATGGGGAAAGAAAATACTCTTCAACAAATGGTGTTGGAACTACCAAATACCCACATGAACAAGAAAACAAAACAAATCTTGACCTTTAAGCCACATAAAATACAAAATTAATTCATAATTGGATCATCTTGATTTCAGGTGCTAACTCTCAAGACATAACACTAAAGTTAAAAGCCAAAACTATAAACCTTCTAGAAGAAAATATAGAATATATTTGTGACTTAAGGTCGGCAAATATTTCATTTTTACATCCTCAAAATTAAAAATCTTTGTTCATGAAACTCTTGTAAGAAAATTAATTTGCTAGCCAGAGACTAGGAAAAAAATATTTCAACACATCTGACAAAGGGCTTGCATTATGAATATATAAGGACCTCCTATGACTCCTTAATTAAATTACTAACAACGCAAAATAATTTGTAAAAGTTGAACTAATGCTTTACAAAAGAACAGAAAATGTTTAAATGGCTAACAAGCACACGAAGAAGTACAAATATCATTAGTCACTAGGCACTAGGAAAATTCAACTTAAAACTGCAATGAAATACCACTACACAGTCTTTAAAACGGCTAAAGCAAAAAAGGCACCACCCAATACTGCCAAGAACTTGGAGCAATCAGAAATCTCAGACATTGTTGGTTAAGGTAAACATAAATTGGTACAACCACTCTGGGAAAATATTGTCAGTTTTGTACAAAAATTAACGGTAGATCTATTGTATGATCAATATTCTAGACCTATAGATTTGAGATAAATGAAAACATATGTCCAGAAAAACCATTGTGTAAGAATATTAATCACAGGGCCAACCGGTGGCCTAGCAGTTAAGTTCATGCGCTCCACTTAGGTGGCCTGGGGTTCAAGAGTTGGATCCAGGACAGGGACCTACGCACTGCTTCTCAAGTTGTGCTGTGACAGGCATCTCACATATAAAATAGAGGAAGATGAGCACAGATGTTAGCTCAGGGCCAATCTTCCTCAGCAAAAAGAGAAGGATTGGTGGCAGATTTAGCTCAGGGCTAATCTTCCTCAAAAAAAAATTAATCATAGTTTTATTCATAATAGCCCCCAACTGGAACAGTTGTCTATTTATAGGAGAATGGATAAACAGCTATGGCATAGTCCTTTAATGAAATAATATTCTGCAATTCAAAGGAACAAACTACTGACACTACAACAACAGGGACAGATCTCAAAAAATGTGTTGAATGAAAAACAGCAGATACAAAATGGTAGGTTTTATATGATTCTATTTATATGAAGTTCTAGAAGAGGAAAAAGTTACCTATGGTGATTGCAATCAGATCAGTGGTTTTCCAGGGTCAGGAGTGTGAACTGGCTGCGCAGGGACACCAAGAATCTCTCTGAGGTCATAAAATAAAATTATCTATATTTTAGTACAGGTGTGGGTTACGAAATTGTACACATCATCTAACTGTACATTAAATATTTATATATTACATTGCATGAAAACTGTCCCCCAAAAATGAAATTAACTGGACATTTCATACTTTATTTGACATGGATGAGATGTATCCTGTATGCCATCTTTAACCAATTTTACAGTAAATAACAAAAATCACAAAAAGCTTTCTTGTATCTTGTGGATGGTTTATTTTTCTATAGAAAGAGATGATTACTATTAGTGCTAAGCAATGCATTTTTCCTATAAAAGATTGTGACACGGCAACTCAGGATATGTCAAATCTGAAATGATAGCCTGATTGGCTCTAAAATATTCTCTCACCTTGGCATTAAATACTAAAAAAGCAAAAAATATCAGAATAAGCCATATATCAATGTGCTTTTGAAATGCTGTTAAAATATTGGCTGCTATAGTTATAATTAAACTCCATTTTTCAAAGGGCAATCTGGATTTCAAATTCAAAACGGTAGCTGAAGCTGGGAGAACTCAAAATTAAAAAAATAGTTCATTACAAAATCTCTAATAAATATTCTGATGAATCTTTTGTAGTAGATGACAAGTAAGTAAAGAAGCATATTTAACATTAATTATTATACTATTTTGTTTCAGTAAACAAACAATAGGTTTTTCATGGGATTGTCATTATTAGCTTTGAAGTGAGGCGTGATATTAATCTTTGATCGGCTTCATCATTGTGATATATATACTTCCTGCTAGTCTGTTAGTTTGCGGGAGAGCAGTTTGTAGCTACACAACACTGTAGGAATGCACACCAACAATAATTATCTATTTGCCAAACACACATGATTTCTAGAAGCCAAGGACTTCAAGAGGATGATACTAGCAGTGATAGACTTCAGTTACAGAAAATGAAAGGTGATATTTATGATAATTTTGGAGGATATATTTGAAGTGCCAGGAACCAGACTTGGGTTTGCCTCACCCTTTTCTCTACAAATAGATTTCAAGAGAGACATACTATTTAAAGAGAGAGATAAGAGGAAGATTTGTCAGTAGTTGTGATGGTTAATTTTGTGTCAACCTGACTGGGCCACAGTGTGCCTAGATATTTGATCAAACATGATTCTGGGAGTGTCTGGGAGAGTGGTTTTGGAGGAGATTAATGTTTGAATCAGTAGACTGAGTAAAGCAGGTGGCCCTCCCTATCGTGGGTGACCCTCATCCAATCCGATGGAGGCCTGAGGAGAACAAAAGGCTGACCTTCCAGGAAGTGGGAGGGAACTCCTTCGGCCTGACTGCTGACCTGAGATATTGGTCATTTCCTGCATTTGACTTTGACTGAAAAGTCAGCTCTTCTAGGGTTCAGTGTCTGCAGGATTTTGGACAAGAACTTGCACCTTCAGCTCTCCTGGTTCTCAAGCCTTTCTCCTGGGTCTCCAGATGGCCAACTGCAAATCTTGGAACTTCTCAGCCTCCATAACGCATGAGCCAATTCCTTATAATCTCTGTCTGTCTCCGTCTCTCTCTTTTTCGCTTTCTATATAGATATAGATATACAGATATACACATATTCTGATGGTTCTCTTTCTTTGGAGAACCTAGCTAATACAGGAGTACTATTTTAGAACAGAAGAATCCCATACAAAAGACAAGAGAAGAAGCCTGGCTACCTCTGGAGAGCAGATTCAGAACACTGCTGTCCCATGTAATTTCCTCCTCAAAACAGATTCATAGATGAGAACTGGCTCTACTTCATTCCTCTACACAGGTCCTAGGAAAGATGGTGATGGCGGTGAAAACAGAAGTGTGCCATAAACTTAACTGGCTATTCACACAGAATGGATCCATGTTAACAGAAAAATCACCAGTGTTCTTCAGAATAACACTAAGATTTGTTCAGATCTAGACTGACTCATTGCAACATCCCTTCCTTCTGAGTTGTTTTTATGAGATTTATTGGATGAGTGTGCCTCTCAATTTACTTAGTTTGAAATAGATCATGTACATGAAAATTATAGAAATAATACAACAATTATGAACTCAGCGCCCAGATTAAGATATAAAGATAAACTCCAAGTCTCCTCAGTATCTCTCCCAATCCACCGTACAAAAGCCAATTATCATCTGGAATTTGGAGTACATCAGTTTCATAGGTGTTCTCAAATTTTGTTGCATATTTATCACAAAGCAACAAATCGTGTGGTTTTGGGTGTTTTTAACCTTTGAAATGAATTTTATTGTATTGCCTATATCCTTTGGTGACTTGCTATTTTTCAATACAATATTAGGGAGATCCCTCTGTGTTGATACACGCTACTTCCATTCACTCACTCTCTCTTCCACTTTAGTTTTGTTCAACAGTTGATAGGGATAAGCTGGTGAACTTCCATTTTGATCATTTTGCCTTTTTTCTTTTCTTCTTTAGTGAAATTGAAAGAACCCTGATGAGTATTTCAGGCGTTTTCTGGGTGAGAGAACTGACTTTGGCAGGAGCTTGTATGCCACAGTTGTTTTCCCCTTTCAGAGCTGAGCTGAAGTGTTAATTACTTATTCCAACTGGCAGTCTTGCAAAAATTTCTTTGAAAGCAAGGGCTAAAATTGTGGAGATAGTAGCTGTGAAACAAGAGCACAGCAACCCGCATGTATACCAAGCAAGGTAACAAAAATGGACCAAAGAAGAGGCCCTAAAACCGGCCCTAAGTTTTAAACAGAACAAAAGGAAATAGATACAGATCTCAAAATGATTGAAAGCGGTGTAGACAGAATAAGCTTCTCTGGTTCCTCCATTTAATCCAAACAGAGAGAAGACACTCTTTTCCCAGCTCACAGAATGTGGTATATTTTTGGAGATATTACCAAAGCATTCAAAGAAAGTCAAGAATTCTCTGGCCTCCATCTATATGCCCAGATAGTGTATGCTTTCTGTACATAAATGGAGGGATGATAACAATAATAACAACATAATTTGAGTGCTTATTCTGTGCCCTGCAGCATTCTAAGTACCTTACATATGATAAATTTATTTCTCACAATAATCCTATGAAGTAGAAGCTATGAGTTTTCCTATTTATATGTGAAGAACTTGGGCACAAAGAGATTAAATCTTAAAAAAATTCAAAATTGAAATCTATGCTAGAATTTGCTTATTTTATTCAGTATCTACTGACTGACATCCCTCTCCTTACTATTTCTGTTAATCCCTAGAGAAGAACTCCGCACCATAGGAAGAATTTCACTTGGATCCCTTTCCAACGTGTTCCAATATGGGTCCCTCAGATGTTCTGAAAGATGAGCTAGTGTTCCAGATACACCAAGATAAAGTTAAAAGAGCCTAGGTGTGATTAGACTTGAATTTGTCTTAAACCTAGATCTATAATTTACCAGTTGCAGGGCTGACCATCAGTTTTCTTAGTTCTAAATTGGAACAATAATAGTACTTCATGCATTGCTGTGATGACTAAATCAGTTCATGTATATAGAACTGCATTGGGTGGGGTTCCTGGAATTGGATACCAGACCCACAACTGAGAACAAAATCTGTGAAGCGCCTAGTTTTGTAAGCTTAGGGAACTACCAGCTGTTAGAACTAGCTAAAATCCCAAAGATAATCTTACAAGTACAATTTCAAGAGAAACAGCCCTACCACCACCTCTGTCACCACCTAGATGAATGTAAGTATAAAAATGGAAGCCTTTGGATTGGACACAGTTCATGAAAAGAAGCCATCCCTTCACCTTTCCTTCCATGAGGAGGAGAAACAGCAAGAGAATATCTTATGAAATCTATGACTGCCTGTACAAAGTCTAAAGTTTATTTTCTGGTTGAATGTCTGCTTATTCACTGAATATGCTGATATTCTCAGGGCTTGCTAGAGATGGACAAGACCATGAGCAAGACTTGGCAGGTGGGATAATGGGAAAGAATACTCACCAAAACCCTATTTCAAAACGTCACAGATAATTGATCCATCTCTTGTCCATAGTGTTCAGGGTTGTGGGCCATAACGAGGAGCAGCTATAGGTTTGTGTGGGACAAAACCAGCAAAAGGCAAAGAGGCACTTGCTTAATTTGATATGGCACCTCCAGTGGACAACCGGAAATTTATTTGAACTGTTAATGGACCACCAGCATTACTTGGTCAGACTACTTAGATTCAGCTTTTATCTGCAGGGCCTTCTTATACTACCATCAGTCCCAGCTGAACAAATAGAAAACAAACTAGAAAATAATTATGAGTAACCAGGAGCAGATATCAACTTTACTACAGAGAGCCAGAAAAGGAGATGTTATTTTCCCTTTTTTTGGGGGGGTGGGGGTGGTGAGGAAGATTGGCCCTTAGCTAACTGTTGCCAACCTTTCTCTTGTTTTCTCTTTTTTTCCCTCCCAAAGCCTCAGTACATAGCTGTATATCCTAGTTGTAAGTCCTTCTAGTTCTTCTATGTGAGATGCCACCACAGCATGGCTTGATGAGCAGTGCATAGGTCCACGTCCAGGATCCGAATTGGCGAACCCTGAGCTGCCAAAGCAGAACGTGTGAACTTATCCACTCAGCCATGGGGCAGCCCCTGTTTCCTCTTAATAGCCCCTTCAAAACTTAATGGCAGGCATAGGGAGGTAAGGGGGCAGGTGAAAGAGCAGATTTTTGGCTCCCATTAATATGAGGCTGTTCCAGTTATCAGTTTAGCTTGCACTGGTGGAAGATTGGATCTGAGAGAGAAAAACTTTGAATAAAACGTGAAAATGGTAATATGAAACAAAAACGGTAAAGTTCTAAGATCTAAAAGTATCTATTTCAATAACTGTAAGTATCTAAAATGTATAGAATTAAATTGATATGCCGTTAAGGAGGTTAGCTACCCAGTAGTAAAGGTGAGCGTATTGACAGAACATTGCTGGTAGCCATTACTGGAGGAATAACATAATTGAGGCTTCAAACACCTGCAAGTTAAAACTGCATACTTAATCAATGTGCCAGTTATTAAGCTATTGCCTCTCTCTGTGAACCCAGCCTTCTACACTCTGCATTGTGTTCCTGGGGCTGGGACTGTGGAAACCATAGCTCTCATTTATCACCTGGCTCCTGGCGGTGTTCTACCAAAAGGAGAAAATAAAGGGAAGCTGAAATATTGGAAGAGGAAAGAGACTTGCCCCTCCTGTTTGCTTGACAGGTTGGGGTAAACCTGTCAGCATCACCTCGGCAATATCCCTTCACCTTTTCATTAATTCTAATTTCTAGCTTTCTTGGCATTCTCAACACCAGCTGGACAATGCCGTCCCTTCACAGGAATGAGTCACAGAGCCACACGATCCCTCCTCCCAGTTTCCAGGCTCTGATATACTCAACCTCTTCCATTTCTTCTCCCAGGCGATATTTGTTTCCTAATGATATTACAACTATGTTAACTCAGTGTGCTCATTTTGTTTACTAGTTTTCCAACACTAGTTTAATCATTTCCTTATAATAACCTATCTCTTGAAATGACTAGTGTTTCTTTTGTGTTCTTGACTGGACTGTGACTGACAGAACCAGGTATAGTAGCTAGGTACTCAGTTAACATCAGTTCCTGTCCCCCAGCTAGAGTTGGACAAAGAAGTTGGAATTCTAGTTTGCTTTTCTCTCCTCATGAGTATTTATTTGACTATTAGTAAGAGAATTGTCTTCAGAAGAGGGCATGAGAAGTTTTACCCAAGAAATAACCCCAATATGATAGTGAATACGTATACTCACTATATATGTGTGTGTGTGTGTATATATATGTATAAACATATATATATATATAACCATAATATCATATATATCACTATAGGTGTATCTATGCATATATATATAAAAACATGTAAATTTATAAACATAACATATAAAATGTACAAAATATATATCTCATATATATATGAGAGACAGCAAAAAGGGAGCATTATTTTTAATAATGGTAAAAATATTTTCAGGTTTAAGATTTCTATAGTGTGTTTGCTTAGACAATGGTGTTACAAGCCCATATATATAGTTTAATGATCAGCGATTTCAAGATCCCTGCATTTTTAAACCTTATGTCTGGAAACTGTAGCAATCTAAATTTCTATGCATTAAAAGTTATTACTTAGGGGCCAGCTCCGTGGCCGAGTGGTTGAGTTTGCGCGTTCTGCTGCGGCGGCCCAGGGTTCGGATTCTGGGCGCAGACGTGGCACCGCTGTCGGGCAGCAATGAGGCAGCGTCCCACATCCCACAACTGGAAGGACCTGAAACTGAGATATACAACTATGTACGGGGGAGGGGTTGGGGAGATAAAGCAGAAAAAAAAAAAGTTATTGCTTAGGTCACTCCATAATGGCATTAAAATTTAATCAATACATGATTAAGACTGTGCTTTATAATCTTGTGCCTGAGCTTTGCACTTTTTTCCTGTCAGATTGATGGTCCACTGTTGTGCCATTTAGGGGTGTGGCTAAAGCTATATAAAATCTTCCTGGTTTTGGAATGTGAATTTTCCGATGTAATATTTTCATTTTCAACAGTTTTAATTAGATTTTTGTTCCTTCCCTAACTTATTTTCTATTTTACTTTTACCACGATTATTCTTTTTATTCTGGCGGTTCCGCATTCCTTGATGAGCAGCCCAGATGTCTCCTGAGAATGCCACGAACTTCAGTTGTTTAACAAGGTTGAAATCTCATTCTGCGGCAAGAAACAGATGCTGCTTATATCACCCCAATGAATCTGAAGTCTGTAATCTTTGAACATTTTAGATTTTTGTACCTGAAACCCCTGGGTAACAATTAGTTTCTAACAATGTACTTCAGTCTTCTTAGAGCAACCTCTGATCACTCATAAATTTATCTATTCACATAGAACAATACATGAAAATGAAACAGACTTATCTTTCACCACCTTTAACATCCAGGTGGAGAAAATTTTTGATTTCTCATCATCCCAAGGCTCCATTCAATAAAAATAGATATTTATTTAATTGTTGTCAGAGAGCTGTTCGGAAAAAGTGTCAACGGATTAAAAATAATAATAATACAGAAAGGAGGAAGAGCCTTTAAAATCAAAGACCATTTGCTATTGTCTAAGTCTATACTCATTTCTGAAAGAAGATCCACATGTACAAATAGGTGTAAACATGTGTATGTGTACAAATATAAAATATTTCGGTTCATTTCTATGTACTCTAGCACTACTATAGTATCAACTACTATAATTTATTAACACACTTAGGGAAATATGTGAGCATTTTCTACTCTGTGTCTCACCAATACATACAGAGCTGCACGAAAACAAGTCCGGCACTCTAAACTATGCAGACCCAGGGCCTAGCATATCATAAAAGATTAGTGAATATGTGTTGAATAAACCTATAAATTGTCATTTAACCATTTATTCATTCATTGGTCATGTATATATTAAGTATCTAATTTATGACAGGAAAATAAGTAGAGAAGGAAGAAAAAACAATAATGAAAACACTGAACAAAACACACTGCCTTTATGGTGTTTATATACTAATGAAGTGATACATACAATACCAATTAAATAATTAAAATATATAGTGTATGGAATAGTAATGAGTGTCCTGGAGATGAACAAAGCAAGTAAGTTGAACAGAGCAAGTGTATATGTGTGTTTGTGTGTGGTGTGTAATTTTTAAAGGGGTCAGGAAGACCTCACAGAGAAGAGAAAAATCTGCTCTTCATTGTGCTTTCCTGTGACTTGAATGGTTAAGAACAATTGTGACCAATAAGTACGTTTTGTGCTGTTTTATTTTTATGTGTTAAAATAAAATCATTTTGAAAGTGAAATTAAGTTTTCATTTTGAAACTAATGGGAATGAAAAGGCTAAGATTTCCTTTCTAACAATGGTAAAATAATTTGAAAACAAACACAAAATGAACTAACTGTCGAATTCAATATAAGGTTAATTTTTATACAATCTCCATTAAGCGGGTATGTTACAGAAATATGAGAAAATCTGATTGTAGCACTGTACTATGTGCCATGGAATCTTATTGCCTAAGGGAAATGATATACAATAAATCTTCAATGAAATTCTATTTTATTTAACCAAGACATTGTGATATGTACTATGTTACAGATATTAACACACTAGCCCTCTTGACAATTCTATACGGTAGGAGCTCTGTTGTCACTAATTTACAGTTAAAAAAAAGTGGAGATCCAGAGAGGTGAAGTGTGCTCAGAGACACACATCTAGTAATGCTGGTGGAGCCAGGATTTGAACCCAAACAGACTGGCAACAGAGCTGTTTTTCACATATATGAAAACGTTATTCTAATTGATCATTGACTTTCCTCATATTTATCTTGTCGATATGTTGACCATTGGAGTGTACCTGTTGAAGATTCAGAAAAGAGATTTGCGTTTTAACTTCCATAGGTTTTTGATGCAATATATCCTTTGCTGAAGTTTAAGACAGTGACTACATTGTTTCAGCTTCCCTGGAGAGATGCCTTGCTTTAAGCAATGCTCTGTAAATTCTCATATCTACTCACTCTTTACTGACTTTCTCTTTTCTGTCCCCTATCCACCAGGAGACTAAGGAGGAAGGTCTGGTTAACTACGCTTTCTCCATTCACCTTTCAGAAGGATTATCAAAAGTCTAAAGCGAAAGGAAATTAAGAGTTCCATTAATCCAATCTCCTAATTTTTCATGAGAGGAAATTAAAGCAGAAAGTAATCCAAATTCGTCCCAATAACATTTGGCATCAGTGAGGACTTACTCTACAACAGTGTTAGCAAACATTCCATAAAGGACCAGATAGTAAATAGTGTGTGCTTTGCGAGCCACATACTGTCTGTCATATAGTCTTCCTTGTTTATTTTACAACTTTTTAAGTTGTAAAAGCCCTTCTTAGTATTTAAGAATACTTGAGAGCAGGCCATACTAAATCAGGCTGAAAGCTTGATTTACTCACTAGTTATAGTTTGCACACCTCCAATCTAGATGTATAGTTTTTAAAAAATGGCCCAATTCTAACTTTTCATTGTGATTATGAATCTAATTATTCTTTTCTTCCTTCATTCACCTTTCTACAAATATTTATTAAGCAGATACACTTGTTGGGCCCCATCTCCCATGCTGAGATGCACCAGGCAGATCAAGGTTCTCTACTGATTGAGTTTGCCCCACTGTAGGACAGAAAATAAGTACATTTACAAGTAAATAGAAAAACATAAATTCAAAGTGCCATGAAGGAAATAAAACAAGGCACTGGGATAGGTTGAACATTGAGGGTAGGGCCTGCTTTATAGTGTGTGGTTAGGGAAAGCCCTTCTAAGAAGATGCATTTCAAACCGAGATATGGATGAACACATCAGCAAGATGAGGAAAACACCAATACGCAAGGCTGCTGACATTAGATGAGTAGTCTAATACTAGAGGCGGGCACTTAGGTATACTTTAAAGCTTGGTCCACTTTCTGGAGGAGCCAAGCTACTGGTAGCGGTCAGCATAAAATTTTTGAACTGGTAGTCTGTGGGTGAAAGAATTCAGTCAACAAAGAACTTGGCTCAGAGTTGAGTGTTCAAGAAACAGGCAGGAAGCAAACAAATACCTCTGGACCATAGTTAATTGAGAAGGATGGTGATAAATGAGGTGGAGGAGATAGGAATGACTCTGTTTGGGGTTTGCGATTTATTTTCATTGCAATGCTAAATTATTGCAGCATTAAAGCAAGGGAGTAATGTCTCAGATCCATGCTCTGAAACCTAAGAGGGCAAGAGTGGAATTTGAAAATGTAGACGTAATTCCAAAAAAATGTAGATATAATTCCAAAAAAGACTCAAGCAGTCACCAAAAATGCTCTGTGATGCACGTTTTATTTTCAGAAATAAAGATCTAAGTAAAGGTTTATTTTAACAGTTACTGTTTATTATACATTCCAGAATTTCAGGCTTCTCTTTCAAAAATAAAAACAAACCCTCTCTCCATTATCTTTTCAGCAAAAAGAAGAATAGAACTTTTGTGGTGTAAACATGAGAAATACAGCAACAAGAGTTGTCTTAATTTTAACAATTTGTATTTTCCAAAACATTAGAAATGGACAGATTCCGGAAACTCAGGTGCCGCATCAAGTTGCATTGATTTTCTTTGGGTAATTAATTTGTGTGCCTTTATAAAGAACTATTTAAAGATATTTTTACTTAAAATTGAAAATGCCTAACAATAGTTAAAAGAAAATTTGATGCGCACCAATGACTCTTCTTTCTTTAAATCTAGTGATTTCTAGTATCATCATAAGTATAATTGATGCATTCTGTTCAAAAGGAAAATGAGGTTCTGCTAAGTTGTCTTTCCAAAATTGTGTCCGCATATTAAAAGGAAATAAACAGGAAAGAAATTAGGAAAGAAAAAGAAATCAAGGGAAAGAAGGTAATAAAAGGAAACAATATTAATCAATTTCTGCCAAAGACAACTATTTAAAGTGCTATTTATGTGGGGCATGTTTGCTTGAGGGAAGCTAAATTCTTACATGTTCTCAGGGAAAATGTATTTAGTTACATAATAAAAACTGCTTTTAAACCTGTTACCCTTCTAGTTCTCTCCTCATTAGTAAACAATGAAGTACTTTAGCTGCTTCTATCTCCTCTCTGACACCCTCATCCCAGGACATTCAAATACTTTCTCTACACAGTCGCTACTAGCAAGAGTGATCTGTTTAAAAATCAAACCAGATCTTTAAACACGTCTGTTCAATTTCTTCCATGTGGTTCCTGAAATGCTGTATTATTCGAACTCCACTCTATGGTCTACACCTCCCCAAATGGGTTGACCCCTCCACCTCTCAACACTACATCCCCCCCTACCCCGGCCCCCGCTCCCATTCTAACACAATGCCAGCTTCTCATTCCTGAAGCCTACAGAGAACTCCTTCCTTGAACACCCTGGTTGAAGCCCCCTTACTCTGTTACAGCATCTCTTTTTATTTCCTCCCTAGTCTTTATTTTTATCTGTGATTATCTTGCATATGAATATTGGCTTATGCAGCTTTCCTCCCCTCCCTGAATGTATTAAGCTCCTCTAGGGGAGAGACCATATCTGTTCATCCTTTTCATTTACTGGCATAAAGCAGATATGTGGGAAAGGTTTGTCAAATGGGTGGATAAATAAAATGATCATCCTGAGAACACAATAAGCCATGAGAAAATAATATGCCAGGATATTCCTGATTCTCTGTTTCAGAAATGTAAAATGACACATAATTTTATTTGTTCGTACGTCTGGGCAGAAGAAGGCAATGTGAAGAACATCATATCTAACTGATTTCTCTGCTAATTGCCACGTCCCTCACATCCATTGACGTTATGCATAATATGAACAGAAAAACAGCAAAAACCCTAGAATCGTAAATGAAAGTGTCATTTGTCTACATGTCAATAACTGAGGGCTTCCTCCTTCATTCTGCATCCATGAAGCTCTGGCGTGTTGCTTCTCAGGAAAGGGTACAGCATTGCTAGCAAGTGAGAGTTGAAGAAGCGTGACGAACAAGACTGACTTAAGTTAATGTAGAAGGACAATGTCAAAAGGTGAGGTGGGTAATGGAGATGAGCTTTAACAAAAGAAGAAATTAAAAAGCGGCAGTGTAGCAAATAATGAGCCCCTGTTGAGACTTCTCGGTTTTAGCTACCTACCCTCACTCTTCGGATTACTAAAATTGTCCTATAAATGACCCCAAATTTTCTGTGTGAGGTATAGGAGAGACTTTCCACCAGCACACAGGTGAATAACAAGGAAATCAAAGAGAAGATTACTACATAGTTAATGCCCTAGCTCTAGAGAATCTGTTCCTCGTGTAAAAGAAGTAGATAGGGAAAAGAGTGAAAACATCCCTCAAAAGCATCAACCAAGAATGCGAACAAACACAAAATCCTAGATGGAGTCAAAGAAAAGCTCTACCACTTTAGAAAAAGAGAATAACCATGGAAAATGGGTGATAGAAGTAAAATTTAGAAAGCACGTGCTTTTGCTTTAAGTTGAATTTAATTTAAAAAGACTATGAAATAACTTAAAACCATAAGACAACAAATTTAAAATAGTAGGAAATTTTATGAGGGGCCAAATGAAAAAGAAACTATTAGGAAAGATAGAAAAGTGTTATAAAGCTGATAGACCTAGCATCTAATTATCACTGTTTTTTATGACCTTCAGAGCAGAACTGTCACCGCAGAAAACCAAGCCAATGAATTGTAGGACAGATTTGAGAATTCTCCTTCAACGCAGAAATACTTAACAAAGTTTTTAAAGAGACAGATAACAATAAATATTATTAAGGAAACATAATATCATCTAGCCTATTGGTAGTTGGGATTTAAGAAAGACACAAGAACAACGGGAATAGAAGCAATCAACCTATTCCTAAAGATAGACATAACATGAGAGGACAGCAAAAACTAGCTAAAATCAATTTCAAAGATACCAATGTCATATGTACCTATTTTTTAAATAAAAAAATATGAACACTAATAGTCCAAAAAGAAAAAAATATAATCAGTATGCCCTCCGATTTCTCTGTAACATTACATGCCTGAAGAAATAAGAATTCATAGAATAAATATGTGACCTATAATTATCTAGCAAAATTATCCCTCAATATTTAGAGCTACAAAAATATATCTTGACATATATAAAATCACAAGTACACTAGCTACGTACTCTTCCTAAGCAGTAAAAAGTTAAGTTACATAGAGAAGAATCAGGAGGCTAACGTATGAAATAATTGTAAGTGAGCACTGAAACCAGTTATATGTAAACGTAAATTTAAATAATTATTCCAAATTGATTTCAAAATAAAAGTGATAGCTAAACTGCATTTAAACTCTAGTTAGACATAGTTTATCATCATAATTTAAATATTTGCTAATTTTAAGGGGTACACCAAAAGCAATTATTTAGCAAAGGACATAAGAAAAAAAGCCAAATAAAGAAATCCAAGCAAATTTGTTAAAATAAATTTTAAAAGAGAAAATACACTAATTTTTGGTTCAATGCATGTTTATAAAAGTTTTCATGATTTAGACCACAAAAACAAATTAATAAATTACTAAATTAGAAATGGGGAAGATCAAATTTACTTATGATATGCATTAAAGTGAGAAATTAATTGTGAAGATTAATCGATGATACCTAGTTACCTGGAAATTAAGCTTGGTTTGTACAGACACAATCTTAAATATTTTTTTAATTTCAAAAAGCAGAATTAAAAGTAGAAGTATAGCATACTGACAGCTTAATGGTAAGATGAATAACAATGTCACCACAACTCAGCGTCTGAACCTAAATTAATGAGCTATTCAAGTTGAGGCACAAAAATAAAACTAACTAAATAAAAATAATATAGAGGAAGAGATTACTTAAGGAAAAGGGTAGAAATACTAATTAGAAAACAGAATATATTCCCACCTTACACTTTAATAAGTTCTACATGGATTAAAAGTTATTATATGAAAAACACATAGTACAGCTTGAATAAAATAGGACTACTTCTTGCCTTCAGAGGAAGACCATTCTAGGCAAAGCAACCATATGAGAAAATCTGACGTCAACAATTGGTAGATTTGAGCATATTATATGAAAAATGTCTGTACATTTAAGTGATTTAATGAATAGTGAAGAACACTCTGGAAAATTGAAACAGAAAGAGTTATCATCACTATTTTATATAGAATTCTTACCAAAAGAAAGTGAGTGAAGGCAAGGGCACATGAATAGATGGTCATCACAAAGTATAAGTAAAGGATGCAATATTTATCTTATTGTTAACATACAACTAAAAGAATAAGAGACATTCTTTATTTTTTCTGTTTATGCCTATCAATCTTCCTATCAATATAGATAACATGATTTAAAGCTGGATACTAGGGGAAAGTGTGATATTTTCACAAAATATGATTGTTGGCTGATTGTTTACACATCTCCTTAATTTCTGAATCACTTGGAATATCTATATGTCAAAGAAAAATATTAAATATTAACAAATTATCAAATAGTTTGAACATGAAAGTTAAAATTTGTAGCTGGTGATTAAAAATTCTTTATATAAAATTTTAAGGATAAAAATAAGAGTAAGGATGAACAAATATGGCTTCAAAAAGAAAATCATTTTAAGACAAAAATGATGACCTGAAACTTACAAATACATTGACTTTTATACTGTAGACATTAAAGAGTGAGTTATTATAACAGTTTTCAAGATTTTTAATGTTAATCAATGGTTAGGGCAATAGCATAAGAACTACATATTGCATGTAAGTCATAAAAGCCTTGGTTTTAAATTGCCTTGAATTAATCAAAAATTTGGGGTGGTATGATTTCTTTGCCAAACTTAGCTGCCCACTCCAGAAATTGAGGACAGAATTTCTTTTGTATCTATCATGATAGAGGAAATAAAATGGTTTATTATGCACATATTAATTTATGAAATCATTAAAGAAACATAACTAAAATGAAAGGAAATTTAAAAGTTGAAGAATAATAGTATAAGACCCATGGCTCTCTGTAAATTCAAAATGAATGAATATAAATTGTTTATATGTGTATGTACATAATTCATAGAAGTTTAGCAGCACTCTGGGTATGCCTACTTGGTCATTGAATCCTCCTTGCCTTCCTAATTTATATTTTTCAATTTAATGTTTTTGCAATAAACATAGATTTATATCATACTACCTGTTGGCAACCGTATTCGATGCAAGAGAGACCAAGATGCAAAAGATACGGTCCCTAAATTCATCATTAGTTAAGCTGTCAATAAAAACTTGTTATCAAAGAATTATAATACAATTCACAAGTAACGTCATAGATGCAAAACAGGAGAGCATGGTGGTGGAGCAAAAGATAATTGACTTTAAAGTCGCCCAATATTTTAACATAAGACATTACAGGACTCTGACTTATAATTTATTACTTGTAATGTGGAAGAATTCCCTGTAAATTATTAAAAGATATTTTTAAACAAAAAGAAGAAATAGGGGTAGGTCCAAGTCTAGCCCGGTGCCTGGCAGAAGGTTGCACTAGAATAAATATTTTATTTTGGAATAAATGAAGGAGTTTGAACATTAAAGCACTATTGC
The DNA here is from genome assembly GCF_041296235.1 of Equus asinus. NCBI lineage: Eukaryota > Metazoa > Chordata > Mammalia > Perissodactyla > Equidae > Equus > Equus asinus. Next base: position 62,855,593 of record NC_091800.1, read on the forward strand.
AAACTGCAATATGTCTTTGAAAGTGTTCTTTTCCTACATATAGGTTGAAAATAGAGTTGATACTGAAGTTGCTTATTAATCTTGTTCATCCTCAGGAAGAAACTGTTACATTGACTGTTTTGATACTGTGGGAAAATAAATCAAACCTTTTAAGTGTGCCAGGACCTCATAGTTACTATTTAAAATGTATTTTGCCGCTTACCTTTTTCTTTCCTTTTCCTTTTAGTGAACAGCTTGTTTCTGAAGTGAACACACACAGTTTGGCACAGTTCTCTACAGTTCAGCACAATATGGTTGAATTGGCAGTCTCTGCTCTGAGGAAGCCATGATTGTCTCCGCGTCGAAACTTCATTAGTCAAATCCCTACAGAATGAGATCTTCACAAGGCAGAAATAAGACTAATGGCGTGATGAGGGCACTGCTACACTTATCTTCATACTTGAAGAATGTTACCATAGGGAAAATATGGCTAAATAGCTTATAATGCATATGACTTTTCTTTCATAATTCATTATGAAGAAACAAACGTTTTTTTAAGAATGGATTTTAACGATAATATAAAGTTTTTACTATACACATGTATTGTATTTAAATTGATTTAAAAATATTTCTCTATGCTTATTGGTGGCATAAAATGTAATAGTTCACAGATATTAAGTTTTTAGAAATGTGTCTATAGGACTTGTGCATTGTAT